>NW_027515635.1:0-300000 GCF_048772815.1 Callospermophilus lateralis
GCACAAATATCCTCCCGCTATCATCCAGAACAAAGCCTTGACATTACCTTCACCCCAAGTAAGACACAATTAGAGGAGAAGAGTTACAAAATCAGTGAATACATATCTGGAATGGAAAATACTCAGGAGTTCACAACCTTGGAGGTGGTAGAGGAGTTTCCAAAACTAAGGGACAGAGTAAACCCTCCACAAATATGGAGCTCTGCTGGCCTAAAAACTTTTTGAGAAACTGCCTCTGAGCTTCCACACTTGAAATATATGTTGTTTTCAGGAGATTTGGCTTCCTCTGTAGTGAGACCATCAAAGCTGGGTCTGCATCTATGTGACCTGGAGGACATGGTTTCTTATTTTCCAATGAACAAGATGAAGCAGTGCTGAATCCTCTCTTTTTAGGTAAACTGAGGCCACTGGGGACTAAGTGTCTCCCCGTGTGGACTGTGAAGCCATTTGGTCCTCCTCCACTTTTTGTGGTGTTTTTGCTGCTGCACTGTGAGTTTGGTATTTGTTTCACAAAATACTAGGAGCTAAACTGGGACACAGTGCTGGAGGGAGTTCTGTCACGTGTGGTGGGTCAGGGTCTGCAAGAGAATGCACCAACTAGCCTCCTATATCTCACAGCTTGCCCCATTGCCCCCTTGTCCATATCAACCTGATTCTTAATTTTCCTCTGAAAACTCTCCATATAACAAGATGCCTTTACATATAAGGGTCTGCTGGCTGCACCATGTCAGTTACAAGCCATTTGGAATCCAATGGTAGATAAACATGGCCCTACCACGGATGTTTTATCAAACACCTCCCCACCATTGCTCTAGACCCACTACTCAGCAGGCTCCAACTTACTGGCATCTCTGTTCTACAACATTTTCATGAAACTCAGTAAATCAAGGCACTGTCTGGTATACTCATGATCAGCAACAGGACATCCAATGTTTCTCCAGTGCCACCTGGTCATAGGAATTTCAAAAATTTCATGGTATTTATCTAGCCATTTTTCAAGCATGAAGTTGGAGGCACTGTGGGTTTCAGTTCATTCAGCAAACATTAAATGGTGAGGAAGCTCATTTCAATGAAATTTCTGGAGAACTCTCACAGGCATGGCTTCCCAAAGAGTGGACAAAAGGTCACATTAGGCCAGGCCCATTGAGGTCTACAATGTGAGGTCCATGTGTGTTTTGACTCTCAACTATGGCTGCCATTTCTTTAAGAATAAAATCATGTGATATCCTTGCTGAGATTCCCAGGCCTCTGTGGAAATCCACCCGGGGCCTAGGTCTCAGTTTCCAAGAGCGACTTTCATGCGTGGCCTCTTAAAATCCCAACAAAATTCATGGCAATGCTTCTCTGAGTTCAGTTCCAAAACCCAGTCTCTAAGGGGAATCACACCAGAGTTCAAGCCCACGTGGACCCAGTCATTTTTTCCAATGCCACACAAATGACCAAAATTAAAACCAAAACACTCCCACATGGCCCTCATCTTATTTCATATAGTCAATCATCTTAACCTCTGGCTGGAGGTTTCCATGAGGGGCGCAGCCCAAGACAGTGTCCAAAATCAGCTCGTTTGCCCCTCCTTTGTCTAAAGTCAGGGTAGCCTGGACACCGTTTCTGTGAACCAGGAGTGAACAAATAAGCCTGCCGTTAATACTTCTGTGTTTCTCCAATTTGAGGCCTACTGATTTTAGGTATCGATTCTTTAGGTGATTTAGAGTCATGCGAAAACACAAGCACCTCTGCAGGGCTTTGAAGAACACATTTGACCCAAAGAATCCCTATTGTCATTTGATGGAGTGCAGGAACCTAACAGAGGAAGGCAAGAGACTTCATCCACAATGAATGAAATTTTTTGCCATTTTGGTTTTGGAAGCTCACATGGGATCATTCTTAAGATCCATCAGGTGCTGAGAATCTAAGTCCCAGCCACACCCAGGCCCAAGAGGCTGATAAAGACACATCCCTTTCCAAAGCAATTAAGCAAAGAGCCACAGGTGAGACCCATTCATTTCCATTTGAAAACTGTTTTCTTCAGGCTTCACAAAGGGGTGGCCTGAGGCAAAGACCTTCCTGACATTCAGTGCAACACAACAATAAGTAAGCAAAAGGCCCAAAGCAGGGTTTCTGCACTGAGACTTTCCTGGTCACACTGATATCTGAGTTTTCTGAGATGCTCGCCATTCTCTTCAGCTATCCAGTACATGGCCATGTCACAGAGCTTGGAGGTGGTACATATTTTGGACACAAATCCATGAGCCTATTCTGGAGAGTGGCCAGAATTCAGGAAGAAAACTACAACTTAGAAAGATAGCAGGTGTTGCACATCGATAAGACAAGCTGCAGTCCATTCATATATTGGGCATGGGAAGATTTATACTAGACAGGACACATCCATTAATGCATTCTCTTTTCTAATGTCTACAACAACGGACACAGTGGGATACACAGAAACAGAAACACTCGCCGTGTCAAATGACTTACTAGAAACTGTCCACTCCAAACCAAACAAACTGCCTTTTCTATCTATTCTCAGAACATGAGACAAAACAACAAACCCACACCCACTCCCACAAAGGCACCTCCTTCCCCCAAGTACGTCTGTGACTATCCGGAGTGTCCTCTGACTGGTGGGCCATACTATGTTCCCCCGAAATGGCCTGTCTTCTCTCAGATCTTGTTTCCTTGACCAACTCTGTGAAGATGTCAGGAAAAAGTGGTTAGCCACTACCTGTTTTCTCAGAAAAGGTCCATCTTCAGAGCTCTCCTGGCATTTGGCCATCCTCACATCATTAGGTACCAAGAAAACTGACTCTGTCCTTTGTAAATCCAAACAAGTGAGCCCACTGGGACTGGGACTGGGACTGCCTCTGGGTGCCTGGCTTCTTGGATACCAAGTTCAGAGAGTTCCATCACCAAGGAAATGAGGTATGTCACATTCTTTGGAACTGAATGAGGTCACTGCCTTGGCAACCACTTTGTCCTAACAGTTGCTTCCAAGGGTAACATAAGATGGAGGTTGCCCCTACTTCCTGTGACACTTTCATAAGGTAGAATGTATATCACCATTGGCACCCGGGAACAGCTCTCCACTCAGCCCTGGTTTGGTCCATCTTCTGTACAATAAGAAGAGAGAGAGGCAGATTCAGACACATCCCTTCATCCTGACCAGGTTGTTTGCCATGGAAGATGACTTTTGCTCTCTCAGGTGCTTCATACCTGCCTAGAACTTCTCCAGGTATCATTTGTGCATGGACATTTGAGGTTCTCATCAGGTGGAAGGTCCCCAACTTTCCTGTATTGTAAGAACCACTCTGTCCCTGCTCTTCTGTAAAATGATTGAGGGAACAGTGTATACTTGGGGTTAAAAACAGGTTTGATTTGGGTTACGAGTGATTCTGTGTGATGAATAATGGTATTGGGAACCTGCAATATTTACAAGAATATAGAGGTGAAATATAAGTAGGAAAACAGAAATCTAGGTATGATTTGAAGCCCAGAAGGGTTTTGCCCTTGATTGGGATACTTAGCTTTGAATGATGTTCTGCAAAGATGCCTCAGATAATTCGATATACAATGGCATAGGACCTTGTACATTGGATGATTGAATTTAGAGAGAACATCCAGTCAAAAAGGGATATTCAATAGGATTAGGAAGATAGTCGGTAGGTTTAGGAAGAAGAGTGAGTATAGAATTTGGACCAAAAGTTCTTTAGCAATAGACTTTCGGTTGTTGAGTGAATGTAAATGTCAGCACATATGAAGAGTCAGTCACTATGTTGAACTGGGGAAAATATGTAGAAAAGCAGATATCAATAGAAATATTAGGAAATCAGGCAAAGTATAAAGTGAGTGATAGAATTAGACATTTTCAACAGGGTTGAGTTTGAATATATAAATTAGGAAAAAAACAAATATGTACTCACCAATAGGATTGACAATTGACAGCATTAGGCAACCTGGACATGGATGTTTTTAGAAATCCATGTTCACTTTCCATTTAGGCTTTGGTACAATCATAAGTGTGACCTTTCCATTTTTTGTCCAGAATATTACTGTGATAATGAGGTGACATGAGTATTTCTTTCACCATTTCTGGGAGCAATATATTGAAGATGTAAAATGAGAATCGGGGTTACAAAGAGGTGTACCCTGTTTCTAGGAATATAGAGAAAAAGCATGAATAGACCATACTGTGAATAAATAATATAACTCTTTTGAACTTTAAATAATGAACTGAACTGATATCTGAAAAATTAAAGGAAATCGTATATTGATATACAATCATTCATTCCAACCAGGTATATATGAAATGGAAATATTTGTGTTTTGGTTTATCATGAAGAGTGTGTGACGTTTGCTTCAAAATGATTATGGAAATTCAAAATAATGTGTTTTGAAAGAACTCTCATGAAAAGACCAGTCAAGAAACCTTGACAATACATGTGTTCTGAAGCAAGAAGTGGTGAAAGTTGAAACAAATGCTTATTAATTTGTGAACTTGTGGATGAAATGTATATCCTGTGATGTGCAAAAACTGAAGAAACAATAATGTACCAGTGTCGAATACAAATGAATGACAAATTACATATCATGTCCCATAGGAGTCTACTTGCATTGATGTTAGACTGGGTCAGTTACTGTAGAATAATTAGGATTTGTATGCACCATTCACTGAAGTTAGTTTTCAGTACTAGGAAACAAATATGTATTTCAGGTGGATGAATATTTCTGATTATCATCTTGTGAAAAGTGGATTATAAATCCACATACATGAACATGAATGAATTTAGAGAGTGTATATTAGACACATATATTTCATATTTTGAAAAATTTGGAGAGTATATCTATATCTATATCTATATCTATACACACACACACACACACACACACAACTCACAGACATTAAAAAGTACCAATATAAATGCCAATCGAAATTCATCAGTAAATATGTATCATCCACAAATGCAAAAATATTTATTTTACTGAACATGAGCTAATGAATAATGTTGTTCTACTAGGACGCTCTCCTATAAGTTGAATTTTCATTTCCAACAGCATTTAGGAGGAGTGAACTCTTCTCACAATTTGTATCTGCCAAGACAGCCACCTCACAAAATGTACGTGTGATACCTGGTAGGATTCTATATATGCATATAAATATACATGTGTGAATAGATTACAGAAAAAGGAAACAAAAATTCACATATTTGTTAAGTTTAAAACACATGGAGAATATTTCAAATAAATTTGACTAGATTTATAACTCCTACCTTATATAATGCAAATGTCAAGTCCAACTATACAACCTGTCTCCTCTGAAGTACTTGTATTTCTACTGTGTTGGGTTAATTTTCTCCATTATATTAGGATGAAGAGTCTGAGTCTACTAGGTATGGGTTAGTGTCAGGGATTCAGTATTTCGAATGGAAAATTGGAAAATGAATCCAATGTGTATGTAAATATATGCTGCACAAATATCCTCCCGCTCTCATCCAGAACAATGCCTTGACATTACCTTCACCCCAAGTAAGACACAATTAGAGGAGAAGAGTTACAAAATCAGTGAATACATATCTGGAATGGAAAATGCTCAGGAGTTCACAACCTTGGAGGTGGTAGAGGAGTTTCCAAAACTAAGGGACAGGGTAAACACTCCACAAACATGGAGCTCTGCTGGCCTAAAAACTTTTTGAGAAACTGCCTCTGAGCTTCCACACTTGAAATATATGTTGTTTTCAGGAGATTTGGCTTCCTCTGTAGTGAGAACATCAAAGCTGGGTCTGCATCTATGTGACCTGGAGGACATGGTTTCTTATTTTCCAATGAACAAGATGAAGCAGTGCTGAATCCTCTCTTTGTAGGTAAACTGAGGCCACTGGGGACTAAGTGTCTCCCCGTGTGGACTGTGAAGCCATTTGGTCCTCTTCCACTTTTTGTGGTGTTTTTGCTGCTGCACTGTGAGTTTGGTATTTGTTTCACGAAATACTAGGAGCTAAACTGGGACACAGTGCTGGAGGGAGTTCTGTCACGTGTGGTGGGTCAGGGTCTGCAAGAGAATGCACCAACTAGGCTCCTATCTCTCACAGCTTGCCCCATTGCCCCCTTGTCCATATCAACCTGATTCTTAATTTTCCTCTGAAAACTCTCCATATAACAAGATGCCTTTACATATAAGGGTCTGTTGGCTGCACCATGTCAGTTACAAGCCATTTGGAATCCAATGGTAGATCCACATGGCCCTACCACGGATGTTTTATCAAACACCTCCCCACCACTGCTCTAGACCCACTACTCAGCAGGCTCCAAATTTCTGGCATCTCTGTTCTACACCATTTTCATGAAACTCAGTAAATCAAGGCACTGTCTGGTATAGTCATGATCAGTAACAGGACATTCAATGTTTCTCCAGTGCCACCTGGTCATACTAATTTCAAAAATTTCATGGTATTTATCTAGCCATTTTTCAAGCATGAAGTTGGAGGCACTGTGGGTTTCAGTTCATTCAGCAAACATTAAATGGTGAGGAAGCTCATTTCAATGAAATCTCTGGAGAACTCTCACAGGCATGGCTTCCCAAAGAGTGGACAAAAGGTCACATTAGGCCAGGCCCATTGAGGTCTACAATGTGAGGTCCATGTGTGTTTTGACTCTCAACGATGGCTGCCATTTCTTTAAGAATAAAATCATGTGATATCCTTGCTGAGATTCCCAGGCCTCTGTGGAAATCCACCCGGGGCCTAGGTCTCAGTTTCCAAGAGCGACTTTCATGCGTGGCCTCTTAAAATCCCAACAAAATTCATGGCAATGCTTCTCTGAGTTCAGTTCCAAAACCCAGTCTCTAAGGGAAATCACAACAGAGTTCAAGCCCACGTGGACCCAGTCATTTTTTCCAATGCCACACAAATGACCAAAATTAAAACCAAAACACTCCCACATGGCCCTCATCTTATTTCATATAGTCAATCATCTTAACCTCTGGCTGGAGGTTTCCATGAGGGGCGCAGCCCAAGACAGTGTCCAAAATCAGCTCGTTTGCCCCTCATTTGTCTAAAGTCAAGGTAGCCTGGACACCGTTTCTGTGAACCAGGAGTGAACAAATAAGCCTGCCGTTAATACTTCTGTGTTTCTCCAATTTGAGGCCTACTGATTTTAGGTATCGATTCTTTAGGTGATTTAGAGTCATGCGAAAACACAAGCACCTCTGCAGGGCTTTGAAGAACTCATTTGACCCAAAGAATCCCTATTGTCATTTGATGGAGTGCAGGAACCTAACAGAGGAAGGCAAGAGACTTCATCCACAATGAATGAAATTTTTTGCCATTTTGGTTTTGGAAGCTCACATGGGATCATTCTTAAGATCCATCAGGTGCTGAGAATCTAAGTCACAGCCACACACAGGCCCAAGAGGCTGATAAAGACACATCCCTTTCCAAAGCAATTAAGCAAAGAGCCACAGGTGAGGCCCATTCATTTCCATTTGAAAACTGTTTTCCTCAGGCTTCACAAAGGGGTGGCCTGAGGCAAAGACCTTCCTGACATTCAGTGCAACACAACAATAAGTAAGCAAAAGGCCCAAAGCAGGGTTTCTGCACTGAGACTTTCCTGGTCACACTGATATCTGAGTTTTCTGAGATGCTCGCCATTCTCTTCAGCTACCCAGTACATGGCCATGTCACAGAGCTTGGAGGTGGTACATATTTTGGACACAAATCCATGAGCCTATTCTGGAGAGTGGCCAGAATTCAGGAAGAAAACTACAACTTAGAAAGATAGCAGGTGTTGCACATCGATAAGACAAGCTGCAGTCCATTCATATATTGGGCATGGGAAGATTTATACTAGACAGGACACATCCATTAATGCATTCTCTTTTCTAATGTCTACAACAACGGACACAGTGGGATACACAGAAACAGAAACACTCGCCGTGTCAAATGACTTACTAGAAACTGTCCACTCCAAACCAAACAAACCGCCTTTTCTATCTATTCTCAGAACATGAGACAAAACAACAAACCCACACCCACTCCCACAAAGGCACCTCCTTCCCCCAAGTACGTCTGTGACTATCCGGAGTGTCCTCTGACTGGTGGGCCATACTATGTTCCCCCGAAATGGCCTGTCTTCTCTCAGATCTTGTTTCCTTGACCAACTCTGTGAAGATGTCAGGAAAAAGTGGTTAGCCACTACCTGTTTTCTCAGGAAAGGTCCATCTTCAGAGCTCTCCTGGCATTTGGCCATCCTCACATCATTAGGTACCAAGAAAACTGACTCTGTCTTTAGTAAATCCTAATAAGTGAGCCCACTGGGACTGGGACTGGGACTGCCTCTGGGTGCCTGGCTTCTTGGATACCAAGTTGAGAGAGTTCCATCACCAAGGAAATGAGGTATGTCACATTCTTTGGAACTGAATGAGGTCACTGCCTTGGCAACCACTTTGTCCTAACAGTTGCTTCCAAGGGTAACATAAGATGGAGGTTGCCCCTACTTCCTGTGACACTTTCATAAGGTAGAATGTATATCACCATTGGCACCCGGGAACAGCTCTCCACTCAGCCCTGGTTTGGTCCATCTTCTGTACAATAAGAAGAGAGAGAGGCAGATTCAGACACATCCCTTCATCCTGACCAGGTTGTTTGCCATGGAAGATGACTTTTGCTCTCTCAGGTGCTTCATACCTGCCTACAACTTCTCCAGGTATCATTTGTGCATGGACATTTGAGGTTCTCATCAGGTGGAAGGTCCCCAACTTTCCTGTATTGTAAGAACCACTCTGTCCCTGCTCTTCTGTAAAATGATTGAGGGAACAGTGTATACTTGGGGTTAAAAACAGGTTTGATTTGGGTTACGAGTTAATCTGTGTGATGAATAATGGTATTGGGAACCTGCAATATTTACAAGAATATAGAGGTGAAATATAAGTAGGAAAACAGAAATCTAGGTATGATTTGAAGCCCAGAAGGGTTTTGCCCTTGATTGGGATACTTAGCTTTGAATGATGTTCTGCAAAGATGCCTCAGATAATTCGATATACAATGGCATAGGACCTTGTACATTGGATGATTGAATTTAGAGAGAACATCCAGTCAAAAAGGGATATTCAATAGGATTAGGAAGATAGTCGGTAGGTTTAGGAAGAAGAGTGAGTATAGAATTTGGACCAAAAGTTCTTTAGCAATAGACTTTCGGTTGTTGAGTGAATGTAAATGTCAGCACATATGAAGAGTCAGTCACTATGTTGAACTGGGGAAAATATGTAGAAAAGCAGATATCAATAGAAATATTAGGAAATCAGGCAAAGTATAAAGTGAGTGATAGACTTAGACATTTTCAACAGGGTTGAGTTTGAATATATAAATTAGGAAAAAAACAAATATGTAGTCACCAATAGGATTGACAATTGACAGCATTAGGCAACCTGGACATGGATGTTTTTAGAAATCCATGTTCACTTTCCATTTAGGCTTTGGTACAATCATAAGTGTGACCTTTCCATTTTTGTCCAGAATATTACTGTGATAATGAGGTGACATGAGTATTTCTTTCAGCATTTCTGGGAGAAATATATTGACGATGTAAAATGAGAATCGGGGTTACAAAGAGGTGTACCCTGTTTCTAGGAATATAGAGAAAAAGCATGAATAGACCATACTGTGAATAAATAATATAACTCTTTTGAACTTTAAATAATGAACTGAACTGATATCTGAAAAATTAAAGGAAATCGCATATTGATATACAATCATTCATTCCAACCAGGTATATATGTAATGGAAATATTTGTGTTTTGGTTTATCATGAAGAGTGTGTGACGTTTGCTTCAAAATGATTATGGAAATTCAAAATAATGTGTTTGGAAAGAAGTCTCATGAAAAGACCAGTCAAGAAACCCTGACAATACATGTGTTCTGAAGCAAGAAGTGGTGAAAGTTGAAACAAATGCTTATTAATTTGTGAACTTGTGGATGAAATGTATATCCTGTGATGTGCAAAAACTGAAGAAACAATAATGTACCAGTGTCGAATACAAATGAATGACAAATTACATATCATGTCCCATAGGAGTCTACTTGCATTGATGTTAGACTGGGTCAGTTACTGTAGAATAATTAGGATTTGTATGCACCATTCACTGAAGTTAGTTTTCAGTACTAGGAAACAAATATGTATTTCAGGTGGATGAATATTTCTGATTATCATCTTGTGAAAAGTGGATTATAAATCCACATACATGAACATGAATGAATTTAGAGAGTGTATATTAGACACATATATTTCATATTTTGAAAAATTTGGAGAGTATATCTATATCTATATCTATATCTATACACACACACACACACACACACACACACACACACACAACTCACAGACATTAAAAAGTACCAATATAAATGCCAATCGAAATTCATCAGTAAATATGTATCATCCACAAATGCAAAAATATTTATTTTACTGAACATGAGTTAATGTATAATGTTGTTCTACTAGGACGCTCTCCTATAGGTTGAATTTTCATTTCCAACAGCATTTAGGAGGAGTGAACTATTCTCACAATTTGTATCTGCCAAGACAGCCACCTCACAAAAATGTACGTGTGATACCTGGTAGGATTCTATATATGCATATAAATATACGTGTGTGAAGAGACTACAGAAAAAGGAAACAAGAATTCACATATTTGTTAAGTTTAAAACACATGGAGAATATGTCAAATAAATTTGACTAGATTTATAACTCCTACCTTATATAATGCAAATGTCAAGTCCAACTATACAACATGTCTCCTCTGAAGTACTTGTATTTCTAATGTGTTGGGTTAATTTTCTCCATTATATTAGGATGAATAGTCTGAGTCTACTAGGTATGGGTTAGTGTCAGGGATTCAGTATTTCGAATGGAAAATTGGAAAATGAATCCAATGTGTATGTAAATATATGCTGCACAAATATCCTCCCGCTCTCATCCAGAACAATGCCTTGACATTACCTTCACCCCAAGTAAGACACAATTAGAGGAGAAGAGTTACAAAATCAGTGAATACATATCTGGAATGGAAAATGCTCAGGAGTTCACAACCTTGGAGGTGGTAGAGGAGTTTCCAAAACTAAGGGACAGGGTAAACACTCCACAAACATGGAGCTCTGCTGGCCTAAAAACTTTTTGAGAAACTGCCTCTGAGCTTCCACACTTGAAATATATGTTGTTTTCAGGAGATTTGGCTTCCTCTGTAGTGAGAACATCAAAGATGGGTCTGCATCTATGTGACCTGGAGGACATGGTTTCTTATTTTCCAATGAACAAGATGAAGCAGTGCTGAATCCTCTCTTTGTAGGAAAACTGAGGCCACTGGGGACTAAGTGTCTCCCCGTGTGGACTGTGAAGCCATTTGGTCCTCTTCCACTTTTTGTGGTGTTTTTGCTGCTGCACTGTGAGTTTGGTATTTGTTTCACAAAATACTAGGAGCTAAACTGGGACACAGTGCTGGAGGGAGTTCTGTCACGTGTGGTGGGTCAGGGTCTGCAAGAGAATGCACCAACTAGGCTCCTATCTCTCACAGCTTGCCCCATTGCCCCCTTGTCCATATCAACCTGATTCTTAATTTTCCTCTGAAAACTCTCCATATAACAAGATGCCTTTACATATAAGGGTCTGTTGGCTGCACCATGTCAGTTACAAGCCATTTGGAATCCAATGGTAGATCCACATGGCCCTACCACGGATGTTTTATCAAACACCTCCCCACCACTGCTCTAGACCCACTACTCAGCAGGCTCCAAATTTCTGGCATCTCTGTTCTACACCATTTTCATGAAACTCAGTAAATCAAGGCACTGTCTGGTATACTCATGATCAGCAACAGGACATCCAATGTTTCTCCAGTGCCACCTGGTCATAGGAATTTCAAAAATTTCATGGTATTTATCTAGCCATTTTTCAAGCATGAAGTTGGAGGCACTGTGGGTTTCAGTTCATTCAGCAAACATTAAATGGTGAGGAAGCTCATTTCAATGAAATCTCTGGAGAACTCTCACAGGCATGGCTTCCCAAAGAGTGGACAAAAGGTCACATTAGGCCAGGCCCATTGAGGTCTACAATGTGAGGTCCATGTGTGTTTTGACTCTCAACGATGGCTGCCATTTCTTTAAGAATAAAATCATGTGATATCCTTGCTGAGATTCCCAGGCCTCTGTGGAAATCCACCCGGGGCCTAGGTCTCAGTTTCCAAGAGCGACTTTCATGCGTGGCCTCTTAAAATCCCAACAAAATTCATGGCAATGCTTCTCTGAGTTCAGTTCCAAAACCCAGTCTCTAAGGGGAATCACACCAGAGTTCAAGCCCACGTGGACCCAGTCATTTTTCCCAATGCCACACAAATGACCAAAATTAAAACCAAAACACTCCCACATGGCCCTCATCTTATTTCATATAGTCAATCATCTTAACCTCTGGCTGGAGGTTTCCATGAGGGGCGCAGCCCAAGACAGTGTCCAAAATCAGCTCGTTTGCCCCTCATTTGTCTAAAGTCAGGGTAGCCTGGACACCGTTTCTGTGAACCAGGAGTGAACAAAGAAGCCTGCCGTTAATACTTCTGTGTTTCTCCAATTTGAGGCCTACTGATTTTAGGTATCGATTCTTTAGGTGATTTAGAGTCATGCGAAAACACAAGCACCTCTGCAGGGCTTTGAAGAACTCATTTGACCCAAAGAATCCCTATTGTCATTTGATGGAGTGCAGGAACCTAACAGAGGAAGGCAAGAGACTTCATCCACAATGAATGAAATTTTTTGCCATTTTGGTTTTGGAAGCTCACATGGGATCATTCTTAAGATCCATCAGGTGCTGAGAATCTAAGTCACAGCCACACACAGGCCCAAGAGGCTGATAAAGACACATCCCTTTCCAAAGCAATTAAGCAAAGAGCCACAGGTGAGGCCCATTCATTTCCATTTGAAAACTGTTTTCCTCAGGCTTCACAAAGGGGTGGCCTGAGGCAAAGACCTTCCTGACATTCAGTGCAACACAACAGTAAGTAAGCAAAAGGCCCAAAGCAGGGTTTCTGCACTGAGACTTTCCTGGTCACACTGATATCTGAGTTTTCTGAGATGCTCGCCATTCTCTTCAGCTATCCAGTACATGGCCATGTCACAGAGCTTGGAGGTGGTACATATTTTGGACACAAATCCATGAGCCTATTCTGGAGAGTGGCCAGAATTCAGGAAGAAAACTACAACTTAGAAAGATAGCAGGTGTTGCACATCGATAAGACAAGCTGCAGTCCATTCATATATTGGGCATGGGAAGATTTATACTAGACAGGACACATCCATTAATGCATTCTCTTTTCTAATGTCTACAACAATGGACACAGTGGGATACACAGAAAGAGAAACACTCGCCGTGTCAAATGACTTACTAGAAACTGTCCACTCCAAACCAAACAAACCGCCTTTTCTATCTATTCTCAGAACATGAGACAAAACAACAAACCCACACCCACTCCCACAAAGGCACCTCCTTCCCCCAAGTAGGTCTGTGACTATCCGGAGTGTCCTCTGACTGGTGGGCCATACTATGTTCCCCCGAAATGGCCTGTCTTCTCTCAGATCTTGTTTCCTTGACCAACTCTGTGAAGATGTCAGGAAAAAGTGGTTAGCCACTACCTGTTTTCTCAGGAAAGGTCCATCTTCAGAGCTCTCCTGGCATTTGGCCATCCTCACATCATTAGGTACCAAGAAAACTGACTCTGTCTTTAGTAAATCCTAATAAGTGAGCCCACTGGGACTGGGACTGGGACTGCCTCTGGGTGCCTGGCTTCTTGGATACCAAGTTGAGAGAGTTCCATCACCAAGGAAATGAGGTATGTCACATTCTTTGGAACTGAATGAGGTCACTGCCTTGGCAACCACTTTGTCCTAACAGTTGCTTCCAAGGGTAACATAAGATGGAGGTTGCCCCTACTTCCTGTGACACTTTCATAAGGTAGAATGTATATCACCATTGGCACCCGGGAACAGCTTTCCACTCATCCCTGGTTTGGTCCATCTTCTGTACAATAAGAAGAGAGAGAGGCAGATTCAGACACATCCCTTCATCCTGACCAGGTTGTTTGCCATGGAAGATGACTTTTGCTCTCTCAGGTGCTTCATACCTGCCTACAACTTCTCCAGGTATCATTTGTGCATGGACATTTGAGGTTCTCATCAGGTGGAAGGTCCCCAACTTTCCTGTATTGTAAGAACCAATCTGTCCCTACTCTTCTGTAAAATGATTGAGGGAACAGTGTATACTTGGGGTTAAAAACAGGTTTGATTTGGGTTACGAGTTAATCTGTGTGATGAATAATGGTATTGGGAACCTGCAATATTTACAAGAATATAGAGGTGAAATATAAGTAGGAAAACAGAAATCTAGGTATGATTTGAAGCCCAGAAGGGTTTTGCCCTTGATTGGGATACTTAGCTTTGAATGATGTTCTGCAAAGATGCCTCAGATAATTCGATATACAATGGCATAGGACCTTGTACATTGGATGATTGAATTTAGAGAGAACATCCAGTCAAAAAGGGATATTCAATAGGATTAGGAAGATAGTCGGTAGGTTTAGGAAGAAGAGTGAGTATAGAATTTGGACCAAAAGTTCTTTAGCAATAGACTTTCGGTTGTTGAGTGAATGTAAATGTCAGCACATATGAAGAGTCAGTCACTATGTTGAACTGGGGAAAATATGTAGAAAAGCAGATATCAATAGAAATATTAGGAAATCAGGCAAAGTATAAAGTGAGTGATAGACTTAGACATTTTCAACAGGGTTGAGTTTGAATATATAAATTAGGAAAAAAACAAATATGTAGTCACCAATAGGATTGACAATTGACAGCATTAGGCAACCTGGACATGGATGTTTTTAGAAATCCATGTTCACTTTCCATTTAGGCTTTGGTACAATCATAAGTGTGACCTTTCCATTTTTTGTCCAGAATATTACTGTGATAATGAGGTGACATGAGTATTTCTTTCAGCATTTCTGGGAGCAATATATTGAAGATGAAAAATGAGAATCGGGGTTACAAAGAGGTGTACCCTGTTTCTAGGAATATAGAGAAAAAGCATGAATAGACCATACTGTGAATAAATAATATAACTCTTTTGAACTTTAAATAATGAACTGAACTGATATCTGAAAAATTAAAGGAAATCGTATATTGATATACAATCATTCATTCCAACCAGGTATATATGTAATGGAAATATTTGTGTTTTGGTTTATCATGAAGAGTGTGTGACGTTTGCTTCAAAATGATTATGGAAATTAAAATAATGTGTTTGGAAAGAAGTCTCATGAAAAGACCAGTCAAGAAACCCTGACAATACATGTGTTCTGAAGCAAGAAGTGGTGAAAGTTGAAACAAATGCTTATTAATTTGTGAACTTGTGGATGAAATGTATATCCTGTGATGTGCAAAAACTGAAGAAACAATAATGTACCAGTGTCGAATACAAATGAATGACAAATTACATATCATGTCCCATAGGAGTCTACTTGCATTGATGTTAGACTGGGTCAGTTACTGTAGAATAATTAGGATTTGTATGCACCATTCACTGAAGTTAGTTTTCAGTACTAGGAAACAAATATGTATTTCAGGTGGATGAATATTTCTGATTATCATCTTGTGAAAAGTGGATTATAAATCCACATACATGAACATGAATGAATTTAGAGAGTGTATATTAGACACATATATTTCATATTTTGAAAAATTTGGAGAGTATATCTATATCTATATCTATATCTATACACACACACACACACACACACACACACACACACACAACTCACAGACATTAAAAAGTACCAATATAAATGCCAATCGAAATTCATCAGTAAATATGTATCATCCACAAATGCAAAAATATTTATTTTACTGAACATGAGTTAATGTATAATGTTGTTCTACTAGGACGCTCTCCTATAAGTTGAATTTTCATTTCCAACAGCATTTAGGAGGAGTGAACTATTCTCACAATTTGTATCTGCCAAGACAGCCACCTCACAAAAATGTACGTGTGATACCTGGTAGGATTCTATATATGCATATAAATATACGTGTGTGAAGAGACTACAGAAAAAGGAAACAAGAATTCACATATTTGTTAAGTTTAAAACACATGGAGAATATGTCAAATAAATTTGACTAGATTTATAACTCCTACCTTATATAATGCAAATGTCAAGTCCAACTATACAACATGTCTCCTCTGAAGTACTTGTATTTCTAATGTGTTGGGTTAATTTTCTCCATTATATTAGGATGAATAGTCTGAGTCTACTAGGTATGGGTTAGTGTCAGGGATTCAGTATTTCGAATGGAAAATTGGAAAATGAACCAATGTGTATGTAAATATATGCTGCACAAATATCCTCCCGCTCTCATCCAGAACAATGCCTTGACATTACCTTCACCCCAAGTAAGACACAATTAGAGGAGAAGAGTTACAAAATCAGTGAATACATATCTGGAATGGAAAATGCTCAGGAGTTCACAACCTTGGAGGTGGTAGAGGAGTTTCCAAAACTAAGATACAGGGTAAACACTCCACAAACATGGAGCTCTGCTGGCCTAAAAACTTTTTGAGAAACTGCCTCTGAGCTTCCACACTTGAAATATATGTTGTTTTCAGGAGATTTGGCTTCCTCTGTAGTGAGAACATCAAAGATGGGTCTGCATCTATGTGACCTGGAGGACATGGTTTCTTATTTTACAATGAACAAGATGAAGCAGTGCTGAATCCTCTCTTTGTAGGAAAACTGAGGCCACTGGGGACTAAGTGTCTCCCCGTGTGGACTGTGAAGCCATTTGGTCCTCTTCCACTTTTTGTGGTGTTTTTGCTGCTGCACTGTGAGTTTGGTATTTGTTTCACAAAATACTAGGAGCTAAACTGGGACACAGTGCTGGAGGGAGTTCTGTCACGTGTGGTGGGTCAGGGTCTGCAAGAGAATGCACCAACTAGGCTCCTATCTCTCACAGCTTGCCCCATTGCCCCCTTGTCCATATCAACCTGATTCTTAATTTTCCTCTGAAAACTCTCCATATAACAAGATGCCTTTACATATAAGGGTCTGTTGGCTGCACCATGTCAGTTACAAGCCATTTGGAATCCAATGGTAGATCCACATGGCCCTACCACGGATGTTTTATCAAACACCTCCCCACCACTGCTCTAGACCCACTACTCAGCAGGCTCCAAATTTCCGGCATCTCTGTTCTACACCATTTTCATGAAACTCAGTAAATCAAGGCACTGTCTGGTATACTCATGATCAGCAACAGGACATCCAATGTTTCTCCAGTGCCACCTGGTCATAGGAATTTCAAAAATTTCATGGTATTTATCTAGCCATTTTTCAAGCATGAAGTTGGAGGCACTGTGGGTTTCAGTTCATTCAGCAAACATTAAATGGTGAGGAAGCTCATTTCAATGAAATCTCTGGAGAACTCTCACAGGCATGGCTTCCCAAAGAGTGGACAAAAGGTCACATTAGGCCAGGCCCATTGAGGTCTACAATGTGAGGTCCATGTGTGTTTTGACTCTCAACTATGGCTGCCATTTCTTTAAGAATAAAATCATGTGATATCCTTGCTGAGATTCCCAGGCCTCTGTGGAAATCTACCCGGGGCCTAGGTCTCAGTTTCCAAGAGCGACTTTCATGCGTGGCCTCTTAAAATCCCAACAAAATTCATGGCAATGCTTCTCTGAGTTCAGTTCCAAAACCCAGTCTCTAAGGGGAATCACACCAGAGTTCAAGCCCACGTGGACCCAGTCATTTTTTCCAATGCCACACAAATGACCAAAATTAAAACCAAAACACTCCCACATGGCCCTCATCTTATTTCATATAGTCAATCATCTTAACCTCTGGCTGGAGGTTTCCATGAGGGGCGCAGCCCAAGACAGTGTCCAAAATCAGCTCGTTTGCCCCTCATTTGCCTAAAGTCAGGGTAGCCTGGACACCGTTTCTGTGAACCAGGAGTGAACAAATAAGCCTGCCGTTAATACTTCTGTGTTTCTCCAATTTGAGGCCTACTGATTTTAGGTATCGATTCTTTAGGTGATTTAGAGTCATGTGAAAACACAAGCACCTCTGCAGGGCTTTGAAGAACTCATTTGACCCAAAGAATCCCTATTGTCATTTGATGGAGTGCAGGAACCTAACAGAGGAAGGCAAGAGACTTCATCCACAATGAATGAAATTTTTTGCCATTTTGGTTTTGGAAGCTCACATGGGATCATTCTTAAGATCCATCAGGTGCTGAGAATCTAAGTCACAGCCACACACAGGCCCAAGAGGCTGATAAAGACACATCCCTTTCCAAAGCAATTAAGCGAAGAGCCACAGGTGAGGCCCATTCATTTCCATTTGAAAACTGTTTTCTTCAGGCTTCACAAAGGGGTTGCCTGAGGCAAAGACCTTCCTGACATTCAGTGCAACACAACAATAAGTAAGCAAAAGGCCCAAAGCAGGGTTTCTGCACTGAGACTTTCCTTGTCACACTGATATCTGAGTTTTCTGAGATGCTCGCCATTCTCTTCAGCTATCCAGTACATGGCCATGTCACAGAGCTTGGAGGTGGTACATATTTTGGACACAAATCCATGAGCCTATTCTGGAGAGTGGCCAGAATTCAGGAAGAAAACTACAACTTAGAAAGATAGCAGGTGTTGCACATCGATAAGACAAGCTGCAGTCCATTCATATATTGGGCAGGATGAATTTTGGTATGATTTATACTAGACAGGACACATCCATTAATGCATTCTCTTTTCTAATGTCTACAACAACGGACACAGTGGGATACACAGAAACAGAAACACTCGCCGTGTCAAATGACTTACTAGAAACTGTCCACTCCAAACCAAACAAACTGCCTTTCCTATCTATTCTGAGAACATGAGACAAAACAACAAACCCACACCCACTCCCACAAAGGCACCTCCTTCCCCCAAGTAGGTCTGTGACTATCCGGAGTGTCCTCTGACTGGTGGGCCATACTATGTTCCCCCGAAATGGCCTGTCTTCTCTCAGATCTTGTTTCCTTGACCAACTCTGTGAAGATGTCAGGAAAAAGTGGTTAGCCACTACCTGTTTTCTCAGGAAAGGTCCATCTTCAGAGCTCTCCTGGCATTTGGCCATCCTCACATCATTAGGTACCAAGAAAACTGACTCTGTCCTTGGTAAATCCAAACAAGTGAGCCCACTGGGACTGGGACTGGGACTGCCTCTGGGTGCCTGGCTTCTTGGATACCAAGTTCAGAGAGTTCCATCACCAAGGAAATGAGGTATGTCACATTCTTTGGAACTGAATGACGTCACTGCCTTGGCAACCACTT
Source organism: Callospermophilus lateralis (assembly GCF_048772815.1). NCBI lineage: Eukaryota > Metazoa > Chordata > Mammalia > Rodentia > Sciuridae > Callospermophilus > Callospermophilus lateralis. The sequence goes on from NW_027515635.1 coordinate 19,390, forward strand.
TGTCCTAACAGTTGCTTCAAAGGGTAACATAAAATGGAGGTTGCCCCCGCTTCCTTTGACACTTTCATAAGGTAGAATGTATATCACCATTGGCACCCGGAAACAGCTCTCCACTCAGGCCTGGTTTGGTCCATCTTCTCTACAATAAGAAGAGAGAGATTCAGATTCAGACACATCCCTTCATCCTGACCAGGTTGTTTGCCATGGAAGATGACTTTTGCTCTCTCAGGTGCTTCATACCTGCCTACAACTTCTCCAGGTATCATTTGTGCATGGACATTTGAGGTTCTCATCAGGTGGAAGGTCCCCAACTTTCCTGTATTGTAAGAACCACTCTGTCCCTGCTCTTCTGTAAAATGATTGAGGGAACAGTGTATACTTGGGGTTAAAAACAGGTTTGATTTGGGTTACGAGTGATTCTGTGTGATGAATAATGGTATTGGGAACCTGCAATATTTACAAGAATATAGAGGTGAAATATAAGTAGGAAAACAGAAATCTAGGTATGATTTGAAGCCCAGAAGGGTTTTGCCCTTGATTGGGATACTTAGCTTTGAATGATGTTCTGCAAAGATGCCTCAGATAATTCGATATACAATGGCATAGGACCTTGTACATTGGATGATTGAATTTAGAAGAGAACATCCAGTCAAAAAGGGATATTCAGTAGGATTAGGATGATAGTCTGTAGGTTTAGGAAGAAGAGTGAGTATAGGATTTGGACCAAAAGTTCTTTAGCAATAGACTTTGGGTTGTTGAGTGAATATAAATGTCAGCACATATGAAGAGTCAGTCACTATGTTGAACTGGGGAAAATATGTAGAAAAGCAGATATCAATAGAAACATTACGAAATCAGGCAAAGTATAAAGTGAGTGATAGAATTAGACATTTTCAACAGGGTTGAGTTTGAATATATAAATTAGGAAAAAAACAAATATGTAGTCACTAATAGGATTGACAATTGACAGCATTAGGCAACCTGGACATGGATTTTTTTAGAAATCCATGTTCACTTTCCATTTAGGCTTTGGTACAATCATAAGTGTGACCTTTCCATTTTTTGTCCAGAATATTACTGTGATAATGAGGTGACATGAGTATTTCTTTCACCATTTCTGGGAGTAATATATTGAAGATGTAAAATGAGAATCAGGGGTACAAAGTGGTGTACCCTGTTTCTAGGAACATAGAGAAAAAGCATGAATAGACCAAACTGTGAATAAATAATATAACTTTTTTGAACTTTAAATAATGAATTGAACTGATATCTGAAAAATTAAAGGAAATCGTATATTGATATACAATCATTCATTCCAACCAGGTATATATGTAATGGAAATATTTGTGTTTAGGTTTATCATGAAGAGTGTGTGAGTTTTGCTTCAAAATGATTATGGAAATTCAAAATAATGTGTTTGGAAAGAAGTCTCATGAAAAGACCAGTCAAGAAACCCTGACAATACATGTGTTCTGAAGCAAGAAGTGGTGAAAGTTGAAACAAATGCTTATTAATTTGTGAACTTGTGGATGAAATGTATATCCTGTGATGTGCAAAAACTGAAGAAACAATAATGTACCAGTGTCGAATACAAATGAATGACAAATTACATATCATGTCCCATAGGAGTCTACTTGCATTGATGTTAGACTGGGTCAGTTACTGTAGAATAATTAGGATTTGTATGCACCATTCACTGAAGTTAGTTTTCAGTACTAGGAAACAAATATGTATTTCAGGTGGATGAATATTTCTGATTATCATCTTGTGAAAAGTGGATTATAAATCCACATACATGAACATGAATGAATTGAGAGAGTGTATATTAGACACATATATTTCATATTTTGAAAAATTTGGAGAGTATATCTATATCTATATCTATACACACACACACACACACACACACACACACACACTCACAGACATTAAAAAGTACCAATATAAATGCCAATCGAAATTCATCAGTAAATATGTATCATCCACAAATGCAAAAATATTTATTTTACTTAACATGAGCTAATGAATAATGTTGTTCTACTAGGACGCTCTCCTATAAGTTGAATTTTCATTTCCAACAGCATTTAGGAGGCGTGAACTCTTCTCACAATTTGTATCTGCCAAGACAGCCACCTCACAAAAATGTACGTGTGATACCTGGTAGGATTCTATATATGCATATAAATATACATGTGTGAATAGACAACAGAAAAAGGAAACAAAAATTCACATATTTGTTAAGTTTAAAACACATGGAGAATATTTCAAATAAATTTGACTAGATTTATAACTCCTACCTTATATAATGCAAATGTCAAGTCCAACTATACAACATGTCTCCTCTGAAGTACTTGTATTTCTAATGTGTTGGGTTAATTTTCTCCATTATATTAGGATGAATAGTCTGAGTCTACTAGGTATGGGTTAGTGTCAGGGATTCAGTATTTCGAATGGAAAATTGGAAAATGAATCCAATGTGTATGCAAATATATGCTGCACAAATATCCTCCCGCTCTCATCCAGAACAATGCCTTGACATTACCTTCACCCCAAGTAAGACACAATTAGAGGAGAAGAGTTACAAAATCAGTGAATACATATCTGGAATGGAAAATGCTCAGGAGTTCACAACCTTGGAGGTGGTAGAGGAGTTTCCAAAACTAAGGGACAGGGTAAACACTCCACAAACATGGAGCTCTGCTGGCCTAAAAACTTTTTGAGAAACTGCCTCTGAGCTTCCACACTTGAAATATATGTTGTTTTCAGGAGATTTGGCTTCCTCTGTAGTGAGAACATCAAAGCTGGGTCTGCATCTATGTGACCTGGAGGACATGGTTTCTTATTTTCCAATGAACAAGATGAAGCAGTGCTGAATCCTCTCTTTGTAGGTAAACTGAGGCCACTGGGGACTAAGTGTCTCCCCGTGTGGACTGTGAAGCCATTTGGTCCTCTTCCACTTTTTGTGGTGTTTTTGCTGCTGCACTGTGAGTTTGGTATTTGTTTCACGAAATACTAGGAGCTAAACTGGGACACAGTGCTGGAGGGAGTTCTGTCACGTGTGGTGGGTCAGGGTCTGCAAGAGAATGCACCAACTAGGCTCCTATCTCTCACAGCTTGCCCCATTGCCCCCTTGTCCATATCAACCTGATTCTTAATTTTCCTCTGAAAACTCTCCATATAACAAGATGCCTTTACATATAAGGGTCTGTTGGCTGCACCATGTCAGTTACAAGCCATTTGGAATCCAATGGTAGATCCACATGGCCCTACCACGGATGTTTTATCAAACACCTCCCCACAACTGCTCTAGACCCACTACTCAGCAGGCTCCAAATTTCTGGCATCTCTGTTCTACACCATTTTCATGAAACTCAGTAAATCAAGGCACTGTCTGGTATACTCATGATCAGCAACAGGACATCCAATGTTTCTCCAGTGCCACCTGGTCATAGGAATTTCAAAAATTTCATGGTATTTATCTAGCCATTTTTCAAGCATGAAGTTGGAGGCACTGTGGGTTTCAGTTCATTTAGCAAACATTAAATGGTGAGGAAGCTCATTTCAATGAAATCTCTGGAGAACTCTCACAGGCATGGCTTCCCAAAGAGTGGACAAAAGGTCACATTTGGCCAGGCCCATTGAGGTCTACAATGTGAGGTCCATGTGTGTTTTGACTCTCAATGATGGCTGCCATTTCTTTAAGAATAAAATCATGTGATATCCTTGCTGAGATTCCCAGGCCTCTGTGGAAATCCACCCGGGGCCTAGGTCTCAGTTTCCAAGAGCGACTTTCATGCGTGGCCTCTTAAAATCCCAACAAAATTCATGGCAATGCTTCTCTGAGTTCAGTTCCAAAACCCAGTCTCTAAGGGGAATCACACCAGAGTTCAAGCCCACGTGGACCCAGTCATTTTTTCCAATGCCACACAAATGACCAAAATTAAAACCAAAACACTCTCACATGGCCCTCATGTTATGACTTATTTCATATAGTCAATCATCTTAACCTCTGGCTGGAGGTTTCCATGAGGGGCGCAGCCCAAGACAGTGTCCAAAATCAGCTCGTTTGCCCCTCATTTGTCTAAAGTCAGGGTAGCCTGGACACCGTTTCTGTGAACCAGCAGTGAACAAATAAGCCTGCCGTTAATACTTCTGTGTTTCTCCAATTTGAGGCCTACTGATTTTAGGTATGGATTCTTTAGGTGATTTAGAGTCATGCGAAAACACAAGTACCTCTGCAGGGCTTTGAAGAACTCATTTGACCCAAAGAATCCCTATTGTCATTTGATGGAGTGCAGGAACCTAACAGAGGAAGGCAAGAGACTTCATCCACAATGAATGAAATTTTTTGCCATTTTGGTTTTGGAAGCTCACATGGCATCATTCTTAAGATCCATCAGGTGCTGAGAATCTAAGTCACAGCCACACACAGGCCCAAGAGGCTGATAAAGACACATCCCTTTCCAAAGCATTTAAGTAAAGAGCCACAGGTGAGGCCCATTCATTTCCATTTGAAAACTGTTTTCTTCAGGCTTCACAAAGGGGTGGCCTGAGGCAAAGACCTTCCTGACATTCAGTGCAACACAACAATAAGTAAGCAAAAGGCCCAAAGCAGGGTTTCTGCACTGAGACTTTGCTGGTCACACTGATATCTGAGTTTTCTGAGATGCTCGCCATTCTCTTCAGCTATCCAGTACATGGCCATGTCACAGAGCTTGGAGGTGGTACATATTTTGGACACAAATCCATGAGCCTATTCTGGAGAGTGGCCAGAATTCAGGAAGAAAACTACAACTTAGAAAGATAGCAGGTGTTGCACATCGATAAGACAAGCTGCAGTCCATTCATATATTGGGCATGGGAAGATTTATACTAGACAGGACACATCCATTAATGCATTCTCTTTTCTAATGTCTACAACAACGGACACAGTGGGATACACAGAAACAGAAACACTCGCCGTGTCAAATGACTTACTAGAAACTGTCCACTCCAAACCAAACAAACCGCCTTTTCTATCTATTCTCAGAACATGAGACAAAACAACAAACCCACACCCACTCGCACAAAGGCACCTCCTTCCCCCAAGTACGTCTGTGACTATCCGGAGTGTCCTCTGACTGGTGGGCCATACTATGTTCCCCCGAAATGGCCTGTCTTCTCTCAGATCTTGTTTCCTTGACCAACTCTGTGAAGATGTCAGGAAAAAGTGGTTAGAAACTACCTGTTTTCTCAGGAAAGGTCCATCTTCAGAGCTCTCCTGGCATTTGGCCATCCTCACATCATTAGGTACCAAGAAAACTGACTCTGTCCTTGGTAAATCCAAACAAGTGAGCCCACTGGGACTGGGACTGGGACTGCCTCTGGGTGCCTGGCTTCTTGGATACCAAGTTCAGAGAGTTCCATCACCAAGGAAATGAGGTATGTCACATTCTTTGGAACTGAATGAGGTCACTGCCTTGGCAACCACTTTGTCCTAACAGTTGCTTCCAAGGGTTACATAAGATGGAGGTTGCCCCTACTTCCTGTGACACTTTCATAAGGTAGAATGTATATCACCATTGGCACCCGGGAACAGCTCTCCACTCAGCCCTGGTTCGGTACATCTTCTGTACAATAAGAAGAGAGAGTGGCAGATTCAGACACATCCCTTCATCCTGACCAGGTTGTTTGCCATGGAAGATGACTTTTGCTCTCTCAGGTGCTTCATACCTGCCTACAACTTCTCCAGGTATCATTTGTGCATGGACATTTGAGGTTCTCATCAGGTGGAAGGTCCCCAACTTTCCTGTATTGTAAGAACCACTCTGTCCCTGCTCTTCTGTAAAATGATTGAGGGAACAGTGTATACTTGGGGTTAAAAACAGGTTTGATTTGGGTTACGAGTGATTCTGTGTGATGAATAATGGTATTGGGAACCTGCAATATTTACAAGAATATAGAGGTGAAATATAAGTAGGAAAACAGAAATCTAGGTATGATTTGAAGCCCAGAAGGGTTTTGCCCTTGATTGGGATACTTAGCTTTGAATGATGTTCTGCAAAGATGCCTCAGATAATTCGATATACAATGGCATAGGACCTTGTACATTGGATGATTGAATTTAGAGAGAACATCCAGTCAAAAAGGGATATTCAATAGGATTAGGAAGATAGTCTGTAGGTTTAGGAAGAAGAGTGAGTATAGAATTTGGACCAAAAGTTCTTTAGCAATAGACTTTCGGTTGTTGAGTGAATGTAAATGTCAGCACATATGAAGAGTCAGTCACTATGTTGAACTGGGGAAAATATGTAGAAAAGCAGATATCAATAGAAACATTACGAAATCAGGCAAAGTATAAAGTGAGTGATAGAATTAGACATTTTCAACAGGGTTGAGTTTGAATATATAAATTAGGAAAAAAACAAATATGTAGTCACCTATAGGATTGACAATTGACAGCATTAGGCAACCTGGACATGGATGTTTTTAGAAATCCATGTTCACTTTCCATTTAGGCTTTGGTACAATCATAAGTGTGACCTTTCCATTTTTTGTCCAGAATATTACTGTGATAATGAGGTGACATGAGTATTTCTTTCAGCATTTCTGGGAGCAATATATTGAAGATGTAAAATGAGAATCGGGGTTACAAAGAGGTGTACCCTGTTTCTAGGAATATAGAGAAAAAGCATGAATAGACCATACTGTGAATAAATAATATAACTTTTTTGAACTTTAAATAATGAACTGAACTGATATCTGAAAAATTAAAGGAAATCGTATATTGATATACAATCATTCATTCCAACCAGGTATATATGTAATGGAAATATTTGTGTTTTGGTTTATCATGAAGAGTGTGTGACGTTTGCTTCAAAATGATTATGGAAATTCAAAATAATGTGTTTGGAAAGAAGTCTCATGAAAAGACCAGTCAAGAAACCCTGACAATACATGTGTTCTGAAGCAAGAAGTGGTGAAAGTTGAAACAAATGCTTATTAATTTGTGAACTTGTGGATGAAATATATATCCTGTGATGTGCAAAAGCTGAAGAAACAATAATGTACCAGTGTCGAATACAAATGAATGACAAATTACATATCATGTCCCATAGGAGTCTACTTGCATTGATGTTAGACTGGGTCAGTTACTGTAGAATAATTAGGATTTGTATGCACCATTCACTGAAGTTAGTTTTCAGTACTAGGAAACAAATATGTATTTCAGGTGGATGAATATTTCTGATTATCATCTTGTGAAAAGTGGATTATAAATCCACATACATGAATATGAATGAATTTAGAGAGTGTATATTAGACACATATATTTCATATTTTGAAAAGTTTGGAGAGTATATCTATATCTATATCTATATCTATACACACACACACACACACACACACACACACACAACTCACAGACATTAAAAAGTACCAATATAAATGCCAATCGAAATTCATCAGTAAATATGTATCATCCACAAATGCAAAAATATTTATTTTACTGAACATGAGTTAATGTATAATGTTGTTCTACTAGGACTCTCTCCTATAGGTTGAATTTTCATTTCCAACAGCATTTAGGAGGAGTGAACTCTTCTCACAATTTGTATCTGCCAAGACATCCATCTCACAAAAATGTACGTGTGATACCTGGTAGGATTCTATATATGCATATAAATATACATGTGTGAATTGGCTACAGAAAAGGGAAACAAGAATTCACATATTTGTTAAGTTTAAAAACACATGAGAATATTTCAACTAAAATTTGACTAGCTTTATAACTCCTACCTTATATAATGGAAATGTCAAGTCCAACTATAAATAATGTCTCTGGAGAACCTTTGGATATCCTGTTGTTTATCATGAGTATACTAGACAGTGCCTTGATTGACTGTGTTTCATGAAAATGATCTAGAACAGACATGCCAGTAAGTTGGTGCCTGCTGAGTAGTGTGCCTAGAGCAGTGGTGTGTATGTGTGTCATAATACATCTCTGATGTGGCCATATGGATTTGCCATTGGCTTCCAAATGGCTTGTGACAGACATGGTGAGGCCAGCAGACACTAATATGTAAGGGCGTCTTGTTATATGGAGAGGTTTCATGGCAATGTTAAGAATCAGGTTGCAATAGACAAGGGAAAAAGCTATGTGGGATAGAAGCCTGGTTGGTGCATTCTCCTGCAGACCCTGACCCACCACATGTGTCAGAACTCCATCCAGCACTGTGTCCCTTTTGAACTCCTTGTATTTCGTGAAGCAAATACCAAACTACCAATGCAGGAGAAAGAAAAACCATGAAAAAGTGGAGGATGACCAAATGGCTTCACAGCCCAGATGGGGAGAGACTTAGCACGCACTGGTCACATTTTACTTAAAAGAGAGAATTCACCACTGCTGCCTCATGTTCATTAGAAAATAAGAAACCATGTCCTCCAGGTCACATAGAATCAGACCCAGCTTTGATGGTCTCACGACAAAGGAAGCTAAAGCTCCTGAAAACAACATATATTTCAAGTGCCCAACCTCAGAGGCAGTTTATCAAGAAGTCCTTTAGGCCAGCAGAGCTCCATGTTTGTGGAATTTTTAACCTGTCACTTACTTATGGAAACTTCTCTACCACATCCAAGGTTGTGAACTCCTGAGCATTTTCCATTCCAGTTATATATTCACAGATTTTATAACTCTTCTCCACTAATTGTGTCTTACTTGGGGTGAAGGTAATGTCAAGGCATTGTTCTGGATGAGAGAGGGAAAATATTTTGTGTAGCACATATTTGATAGACATTGGATTCTTTTTCCTATTTTCCATTCAAAATACTGAATCCCTGACACTAACACATACCCTACTAGACTCTGACTACTAATCCTAATATGATGGAGAAAAATAACCCAAATAGAACAGAAATACAAGCAGGTCAGAGGAGGCATGGTGTATTTTTGAACTTTTCTTTTGCATAATAAATGGTAGGTGTTATAAATCTAGTGAATTTTTATTTGGAATAGTTTTCATGTGTTTTTAAAATTAACAAATATGTGAATCCCTGCCTCCCTTTCTCTCTAGCCTATACAGCACATGTATTTTTATATGTACATATAGAATCCTACCTGGTATCACACGTACATTTTTGTGAGGTTGCTGACTCGGCAGATATAAATTGTGTGAAGAGACTACCCCTCTTAAACGCTGTTGGAACTAAAAATTCAACCTATGGGTGAGCTTCCTAGTACAACAACATTATACATAATTTCATGTTCAGTAAAGTATATATTTTTGCATCAGTAGATGTTATATATTTCATTATAAATTTCATTTGGCATATATTGCTACTTTTTTATGTTTCTCTGTGTGTTTTTTTGGTATATATATATATATATATATATATATATATATATATATTCTCCTGATTTATCAAAACATGAAATATATGTGTCTTATATACACTCTCTACATTCATACATTCATTCATGTTCATGCATGAGGAAATATAATCAACTTTTCTCAAGATTATTATTGGAAATATTCATCCACCTGAAATACATATTTGTTTCCTTGTACTGACAACTCACTTCTGTGAATGGTGCATACAAATCCTAATAATTCTACAGTATCTGACCCAGTTTAACATCAATGCAAGTAGATTCCTATGGGATATGATGTGTATTTTGATGTTCATTTATATTCCACACTGCTACATTAATATTTCTGCAGTTTTTGCACATCATAGGATATATATTTCATCCACAAGTTCACAACTTTATAGGTATTTTTTCACTTTTAATCATTTCCTGCTTCAGAACACATGTATTCCTCCCGGTTTCTTGACTGGTCTTTTCATGAGACTTCTCTGCAAACACATTTTTTTTTAATTTCATAATCAGTTTTGAAGCAAAACTCACACACTTTTCATGAGAAACCATAAATCTAATATCACCATTAGATGCATAACTGTTTGGAATGGATGATTGTATATCAATATTAGGTTTCCTCTATATTTTCAGAAATCAATTCAATCCATTATTTAAAGTTCGAACCAGTTATATTATTTATTCACAGTATGGTCTATTCATGCATTATCTCTATATTCATAGGCACAAGGTACACCTATTTGTACCCCCAATTAATTTATACGTCTTCAAAATATTGCTTTCCTACATATTTTACCCAGTTCATCATTGTGACTGACTCTTCACATGTGCTGACATTTACATTCACTCTCTACCTGAAACCCTATTGCTAAAGAACTTTTGGTCCAAATCCTATACTCACTCTTTTATCTAAACCCACCGACTATTTTCCTAATCCTACTGAATATCCCTTTTTGACTGGATGTTCTCTTCCACATTCAATCATCCAAATTAGAAGGTCCTATGCCATAGTATATTGATTTAACTGAGACAACTGTGCAGGACATAAATCAATGCTAAGTATCCCAATCAAGGGCCCAATGCCCTTCTGGGCTTCAAAACTTACCTAGATTTCTGTTTTCATACTTATATTTCACCTATATATTCTTATAAATATCGCAGGTTCCTAATACAAATATTCATTCCAGAGAATGATTCCTAACCCAAATTGAACATGTTATTAACCCTAACCATACACTTTTCCCTCAATCTAATTTTACAGAAGAGCAGGGACAGAGTTGGTCTTACAATACAGGAATATAGGCGATCTTCCAGCTGCTGAAAACCTAAAAGGTCCATGCTGAAATGATCCTTGGAGAAGATGTAGGCATCTATGAAGGACATGAGAGAGCAAAAGTCATCTTCCATGGCAAACAACCTGGTCAGGTTGATGGGATGTGTCTGAATTAGCCTCTCTCTTCCTAATGTAGAGAAGATGGACCAAACCATGCCTGTGTGGAGAGCTGTTCCCCGGTGCCTATGGTTGATATACCATTCTAACATATGAATGAGTCACAGCAAGTAGAGGCAGCCTCCATCTTTTGGGAACCATGTAAGCAACTGTTAAAACAAAGTGGTTTCCAAGGCAGTGACTTCATTCAGATCTTGAAGAAAGTGACATCACCTTACAGTTTTGGTAATGAAAGTCTGTGATCTTGGGATCCAGGAAACCAGGCACACAGAGTCAAACCCACTCCATGTCCCAGTGGGCTAACTTGTTTGGATTTAACAAGACAGAGTTACTCTTTCTCTGTACCTACTGATGTGAGGACAGCCAAATGCCTGGAAACTATGAAGACTGGCCTTTCCAGAGAAAGCAGGTAGTTTCTCACCATGGGCTCCTGACAACTTCACAGAGTTGGCCAAAGAGAACAGATTGGAGACAGGACACGGCATTTTGGGGGAACATAGTATGGCCCACAAGTCAGAGGACACTCCGGATAGTCACAGACCTACTTGGGGAAAGGAGGTGACTTTTTGGGTGTGAGTGTGAGTTTGTGGTTTTGTCTCATGTTCTGAGAATAGTTAGGAAAGCTGGTTTGTTTGTTTTGGAGTGGACTGTGTCTAGTAAGTCCTTTGACAAGGTGAGTGTTTCTGTGTCTATATATCATACTGTGTCCGTGATTGTAGACATTAGAAAAGAGAATGCATCAATGGATGTGTCCTGTCTACAAGAAAGCTTCAAAGCATTCATCCTGTGCAATTAATGAATGGACTGCAGGTTGCCGTATGGATGGGCAACTCCTGCCATCTTTCTAAATTCCTGTTTTCTTCCTGAATTCTGGACACTCTCCAGAATACGCTCATGATTTTGTGTCCAAGATATGTACCACCTCCATCTCTGTGACATGGCCATGTACTGGATAGCTGAAGGGAATGGCGAGTATCTCAGAAAACTCAGATATCAGTATGCCCAAGAAAGTCTCAGTGGAGAAACCCTGCTTTGGGCCTTTTGCTTACCTATTCTGTTGCCCTGAATGTCACGAAGGTCTTTGCCTCAGGCCACACTTTGTGAAGCCTGCAGAAAATAGTTTTCAAATGGAGAAGAATGGTCATTACCTGTGCCTCTTTGCTTAATTGCTTTCGAAATGGATGTTTCTGAATCAGCCTCTCAGCCCTATGTGAGGCTGTGGCTTAGATTCACAGCACATGATGGGTCTAAAGAAAAATCCCATGTGTGCATCCCAAACCAAAATGGGCAAAAGAGCTGTCAGAGTGGTTCTTACAATACAGGAAAGTTGGGGACCTTCCACCTGATGAGAACCTCAAATGTCCATGCACAAATGATACCTGGAGAAGTTGTAGGCAGGTATGAAGCACCTGAGAGAGCAAAAGTCATCTTCCATGGCAAACAACCTGGTCAGGATGAAGGGATGTGTCTGAATCTGAATCTCTCTGTTCTTATTGTACAGAAGATGGACCGAACCAGGGATGAGTGGAGAGCTGTTCCCGGGTGCCAATGGTTGATATACATTCTACCTTATGAAAGTGTCACAGGAAGTAGGGGCAACCTCCATCTTATGTTACCCTTGGAAGCAACTGTTAGGACAAAGTGGTTGCCAAGGCAGTGACCTCATTCAGTTCCAAAGAATGTGACATACCTCATTTCCTTGGTGATGGAACTCGCTGAACTTGGTATCCAAGAAGCCAGGCACCCAGAGGCAGTCCCAGTCCCAGTCCCAGTGGGCTCACTTGTTTGGATTTACCAAGGACAGAGTCAGTTTTCTTGGTACCTAATGATGTGAGGATGGCCAAATGCCAGGAGAGCTCTGAAGATGGACCTTTCCTGAGAAAACTGGTAGTGGCTAACCACTTTTTCCTGACATCTTCACAGAGTTGGTCAAGGAAAGAATGTCTGAGAGAAGACAGGCCATTTCGGGGGAACATAGTATGGCCCACCAGTCAGAGGACACTCCGGATAGTCACAGACCTACTTGGGGGAAGGTGGTGCCTTTGTGGGAGTGGGTGTGGGTTTGTTGTTTTGTCTCATGTTCTGAGAATAGATAGGATAGGCGGTTTGTTTGGTTTGGAGTGGACAGTTTCTAGTAAGTCATTTGACACGGCGAGTGTTTCTGTTTCTGTGTATCCCACTGTGTCTGTTGTTGTAGACATTACAAAAGAGAATGCATTAATGGATGTGTCCTGTCTAGTATAAATCTTCCCATAATTCATCCTGCCCAATATATGAATGGACTGCAGCTTGTCTTATCGATGTGCAACACCTGCTATCTTTCATAGTTGTTGTTTTCTTCCTGAATTCTGGCCACGCTCCAGAATAGGCTCATGGATTTGTGTCCAAAATATGTACCACTGCCAAGCTCTGTGACATGGCCATGTACTGGATAGCTGAAGAGAATGGCGAGCATCTCAGAAAACTCAGATATCAGTGTGACCAGAAAAATCTCAGTGCAGAAACCCTGCTTTGGGCCTTTTGCTTACTTATTGTTGTGTTGCACTGAATGTCAGGAAGGTCTTTGCCTCATGCCACCCCTTTGTGAAGCCTGAAGAAAACAGTTTTCAAATGGAAATGAATGGGCCTCACCTGTGGCTCTTTGCTTAATTGCTTTGGAAAGAGATGTGTCTTTATCAGCCTTTGTACCTGATTGTGGCTGTGACTTAGATTCTCAGCACCTGATAGATCTTAAGAATGATCCCATGTGAGCTTCCAAAACCAAAATGGCAAAAAATATCATTCATTGTGGATGAAGTCTCTTGCCTTCCTCTGTTAGGTTCCTGCACTCCATCAAATGAGAATAGGGATTCTTTGGGTCAAATGAGTTCTTCAAAGCCCTGCAGAGGTGCTTGTGTTTTCACATGACTCTAAATCACCTAAAGAATTGATACCTAAAATCAGTAGGCCTGAAATTGGAGAAACAAAGAAATATTAAAGGCAGGCTTATTTGTTCACTCCTGGTTCACAGAAACGGTGTCCAGGCTACCCTGACTTTAGGCAAATGAGGGGCAAAGGAGCTGATTTTGGACACTGTCTTGGGCTGCGCCCCTCATGGAAACCTCCAGCCAGAGGTTAAGATGATTGACTATATGGAATAAGATGAGGGCCATGTGGGAGTGTTTTGGTTTTGATTTTGGTCATTTGTGTGGCATTGGAAAAAATGACTGGGTACACGTGGGCTTGAACTCTGGTGTGATTCCCCTTAGAGACTGGATTTTGGAAGTGAACTCAGAGAAGCATTGCCATGAATTTTGTTGGGATTTTAAGAGGACACGCATGAAAGTCGCTCTTGGAAACTGAGACCTAGGCCCCGGGTGGATTTCCACAGAGGCCTGGGAATCTCAGCAAGGATATCACATGATTTTATTCTTAAAGAAATGGCAGCCATAGTTGAGAGTCAAAACACACATGGACCTCACATTGTAGACCTCAATGGGCCTGGCCTAATGTGACCGTTTGTCCACTCTTTGGGAAGCCGTGCCTGTGAGAGTTCTCCAGAGATTTCATTGAAATGAGCTTCCTCACCATTTAATGTTTGCTGAATGAACTGAAACCCACAGTGCCTCCAACTTCATGCTTGAAAAATGGCTAGATAAATACCATGAAATTTTTGAAATTCCTATGACCAGGTGGCACTGGAGAAACACTGCATGTCCTGTTGCTGATCATGATTATACCAGACAGTGCCTTGACTTACTGAGTTTCATGTAAATGGTGTAGAACAGAGATGCCAGTAAGTTGGAGCCTGCTGAGTAGTGGGTCTAGAGCAGTGGTGGGGAGGTGTTTGATAAAACATCCGTGGTAGGGCCATGTGGATCTACCATTGGATTCCAAATGGCTTGTAACTGACATGGTGCAGCCAACAGACCCTTGTATGTAAAGGCATCTTGTTACATGGAGAGTTTTCAGAGGAAAATTAAGAATCAGGTTGATATGGACAAGGGGGCAATGGGGCAAGCTGTGAGAGATAGGAGCCTAGTTGGTGCATTCTCTTGCAGACCCTGACCCACCACACGTGACAGAACTCCCTCCAGCACTGTGTCCCAGTTTAGCTCCTAGTATTTCGTGAAACAAATACAAAACTCACAGTGCAGCAGCAAAAACACCACAAAAAGTGGAAGAGGACCAAATGGCTTCACAGTCCACACGGGGAGACACTTAGTCCCCAGTGGCCTCAGTTTACCTACAAAGAGAGGATTCAGCACTGCTTCATCTAGTTCATTGGAAATAAGAAACCATGTCCTCCAGGTCACATAGATTCAGACCCAGCTTTGATGGTCTCACTACAAAGGAAGCCAAATCTCCTGAAAACAACATATATTTCAAGTGCAAAACTCAGTGGCAGTTTCTCAAAAAATTTTTAGGCCAGCAGAGCTCCATGTTTGTGGAGTGTTTACCCTGTCCCTTAGTTTTGGAAACTGCTCTACCACCTCCAAGGTTGTGAACTCCTGAGCATTTTCCATTCCAGATATGTATTCACTGATTTTGTAACTCTTCTCCTCTAATTGTGTCTTACTTGGGGTGAAGGTAATGACAAGGCATTGTTCTGGATGAGAGCAGGCGGATATTTGTGCAGCACATATTTACATACACATTGCATTCATTTTCCAATTTTCCATTCGAAATACTGAATCCCTGACACTAACCCATACCTAGTAGACTCAGACTATTCATCCTAATATAATGGAAAAAATTAACCCAACACAATAGAAATACAAGCACTTCAGAGGAGACATGTTGTATTGTTGGACTTGACATTTTCATTATATAAGGGAGGAGTTATAAATCTAGTCAAATTTTAATTGAAATATTCTCCATGTGTTTTTAAACTTAACAAATATGTGAATTCTTGTTTCCCTTTTCTGTAGCCTATTCACACATGTATATTTATATGCATATATAGAATCCTACCAGGTATCACACGTACATTTTTGTGAGGTGGCTGTCTTGGCAGATACAAATTGTGAGAAGAGTTCACCCCTCCTAAATGCTGTTGGAAATGAAAATTCAACCTATAGGAGAGCGTCCTAGTAGAACAACATTATACATTAACTCATGTTCAGTAAAATAAATATTTTTGCATTTGTGGATGATATATATTTACTGATGAATTCGATTGGCATTTATATTGGTACTTTTTAATGTCTGTGAGTGTTGTGTGTGTGTGTTTGTGTGTGTGTGTGTGTATATATAGATATAGATATAGATATAGATATAGATATAGATATAGATATACTCTCCAAATTTTTCAAAATATGAAATATATGTGTCTAATATACACTCTCTAAATTCATTCATGTTCATGTATGTGGATTTATAATCAACTTTTCACAAGATTATAATCAGAAATATTCATCCACCTGAAATACATATTTGTTTCCTAGTACTGAAAACTAACTTCAGTGAATGGTGCATACAAATCCTAATTATTCTACAGTAACTGACCCAGTCTAACATCAATGCAAGTAGACTCCTATGGGACATGATATGTAATTTGTCATTCATTTGTATTCGACACTGGTACATTATTATTTCTTCAGTTTTTGCACATCATAAGATATACCTTTGCCAAGGCAGTGACCTCATTCAGTTCCAAAGAATGTGACATACCTCATTTCCTTGGTGATGGAACTCTCTGAACTTTGTATCCAAGGAGCCAGGCACCCAGAGGCAGTCCCAGTCCCAGTCCCAGTAGGCTCACTTGTTTGGATTTACCAAAGATAGAGTCAGTCATTCTTGGTACCTACTGAAGTGAGGATTACCAAATGCCTGGAGAGCTCTGAATAGGGAGCTTTCCTGAGAAAGCAGGTAGTGGCTCTCCACTTTTTCCTTACAACTTTACAGAGTTGGCCAAGGAAAACAGATCTGAGAGAGGACAGGCCATTTCGGAAGAACCGAGTATGGCCACCAGTCAGAGGACACTCTGGTTAGTCATACACCTATGGGGAAGGAGGTGCCTTTTTGGGAGTGGGTGTGGGTTTGTGGTTTGTCTCATGTTCTGAAAATAGGTAGGAATGGCGGTTTGTTTGTTTTGGAGTGAACTGTTTCCGGTACGTCGTTTGAAGAGGTGAGTGTTTCCATGTCTGTGTATCCCACTGTGCCTGTGGTAGTAGACATGAGAAAAGAGAATGCAGCAATGGATGTGTCATGTCTAGTATAAAGCTTCCCAGCATTCATCCTGCCCAATTTATGAATGGAGTGTGGCTTGCCTTATGCACGGGCAACACCTAATACCTTCCTAAGTCCCTGTTTTCTTCCTGAATTCTGGCCAATATCTAGAATAGGCTCATGGTTATGTGTCCAAGATATGTACCAAATCCAAGGTCTTTGACATGGCCATGTACTGGATACCTGAATGGAATGGCCCGCATCTCAGAAAACTCAGATATCAGTGTGACCAGGAAAGTCTCAGTGGAGATACCCTGCTTTGGGACTTTTGCTTACCTATTGTTCTGTTGCCCTGAATATCAGGAAGGTCTTTGTCTCATGCAACCCCTTTGTTAAGCCTGAAGAAAACAGTTTTCAAATGCAAATGAATGTGCATCACCTCTGGCTCTTTGCTTAATTTCATAGGAAAAGGATGTGTCTGATTCAGGCCCTTTGCCCTGTTTTAGGCTGTGACTTAGATTCTCAGCACCTGATGGAAGTAAAGAAAGATCCCATATGTGCATCTAAACCAAAATGGAAAAACGTTCAATCAATGTGCATGAATTATATTGCCTTCCTGTGTTAGGTTTCTGAAATCCATCATGTCAGAATAGGGATTCTTTGGGTGAAATGAGTTCTTCAAATCTCTGCAGAGGGGCTTGGCTTTTCTCATGACTCCAATTCACAAAAAGAATCTAGACCCAACAGTCAGAGAGCCTCAAATTGGAGAAGCGAAGCAGTATTAAGGGCAGGCCTATTTGATCACTCCTGGTTCACAGGAAGGGTGTCCAAGCCACCCTGACATTCGGCAAATGAGGGGCAAGGGAGCTTATTTTGGACACTGTCTTGGGATGTGCCTCTCATGAAAACCTCCATCCAGATGTTATGATGACTATCTTTATGGTAGAAGATGAGGGCCATGTAGGAGTGTTTTGGTTATAATTGTGGTCATTTGTGTGGCAGTTGGAAGAGATGACTGGGTAAACCTGGGCTTGAATTCTGCTGTGATTCCCCTTAGAGACTGAGTTCTGGAACTGACCTCAGAGAAATATTGACATGAATTGTGTTGGGATTTTAGGAGGCCAGGAATGAGAGTTGCCATTGGAACCTGGGATCAAGGCCCAGAGTGGCTTTCCACAGAACACTGGGAATCACAGCCAGGATATTACATGATTTTATTCTGAAAGACTTGGCAGGCATAATTGAGATTCAAAACACACTTGGACCTTGCTTTGTAGACCTCCATGGGCCTGGCTTCATGTGACTTTTTGGCCACTCTTTGGGTAGACTTGCCTGTGAGAGTGCTCCAGAGATTTCCCTGAAATTAGCTTCCTCACCATTTAATGGTTCCTGAATGAATTGAAACCAACATTGCCTCCAAATGCATCTGTGAAAAAATGCTAGATAATTACCATGAAATTTTAGAAATTCCGATGACCAGCTGGCACTGGAGGACCTTTGATGTCCTGTTGATGATCATGAGTATAACAGACAGGGCCTTGATTGACTGGGTTTCATGAAAATGGTGTAGAACAGAGATGCCAGTAAGTTGGGGCCTGGTAAGTAGTGGGCCTAGAGCTGTGTTATGCAAATGTGTGATAAAACATCTGTGGTGGGGCCATGTGGATCTTCCATTGGCTTCCAAATGGCTGTGACTGACATGGTGCAACCATCACACCCATATATGTAAAGGCATATTTTTATATGGAGAGGTTTCAGGGCAATGTTCAGTATCATGTTGCTTTTGTCAAGGGGGCAAGCTACTTGAGATAGAACCCTGGTTGGTGCATTCTCCTGGAGACCCTGCCAACCACACCTGACAGAACTCCCTTCAGCACTGTGTCCCATTTGAATTCGTTGTATTTCATGAAGCAAATACCAAACTCCCAGTGCAGCAGCAAGAAACACCACGAAAATTTGAGGATGACCATTGGTTTCACAGTCCACACGGGAAGACCCTTAGCCCTCAGTGGCCAAAGTTTACCTACAAAAAGAGAATTCATCACTGCTGCCTCATTTTTATTTTAAAATAAGTAACCATTTCCTCCAGGTCACATAGATGCAGATCCAGCTTTGATGGTTTCATTACAAATAAAGCTAAAGCTCCTGACAACAACATATATTTCAAGTGCCCAACCTCAGAGGCAGATTCTCAAAAAGTCTTTTGGCCAGCAGAGCTCCATGTTTGTGGAGTGTTTACCCTGTCTCTTACTTTTGGAAACTCCTCTACCACCTCCAAAGATGTGAAATCTGGAGCATTTTCCATTCTAGATATGTATTCACAGATTTTCTAACTCTTCTCCTCTAATTGTGTCTTACTTGGGGCGAAGGTAATGTCAAGGCATTGTTCTGGAGGAGAGTGGGAAGATTTTTCCGTAGCATATATTTGCATACACATTGGATTCAGTGTCCTATTTTCAATTCAAAATACTGAATACCTGACTCTAACCCATACCCTACGAGACTCTGACTACTAATCCTAATATGATGGAGAAAAATAACCCATAAAGAATAGAAATACAAGCAGTACAGAGTAGGCATGGTGTATAGATGGACTTGCCTTTTGCATGATACAGAGTTGGAGTTATAAATCTAGTCAATTGTTTGTTGAAATAGTTGTCCTAGTATTTTTAAGGTTAACAAATATGTGAATTCCTGTCTCCCTTTCTCTGTATTCTTATATGCACATATAGATTCCTATCTGGTACCACACGTACATTCTTGTGAGGTGGCTGACTTGGCAGATACAAATTGTTAGAAGAGATCACTCCTACTAAACCCTGTTGGAACTGAATATTCAACCTATGGGTGAGCTTGCTAGTTGAACAGCATTATACATAAATCCATGTTCAGTAAAATGAATATTTTTAGATCTGTGGATGGTATATATTTTATAATGAATTTTGATTGACATATATATTGCTACTTTTTTGTCTGTGTGTGTTTTATGTATATGTATATATATGTATATATATATATATGTATATATATATATATATATATATATATATATATATATATACACTCTCCAGATTTTTCAAAATATGAAATATATGTGTCTTATATTCACTCCCTAAATTCATTCATGTTCATGTATATGGATTTATAATCAACTATTCACAAGATTATTCTCAAAATATTCATCCACCTGAAATTTGCCCAATGCTCTCAAATGTCAATCCTATTTGTGACTACATATTTGTTTCTTCCTAAGATTATATATTTAAACTCAACCCTGTTCAAAATGTCTAATCCTATCACACACTTTATACTCTGCCTGATTTTGTAATGTCTCTATTGATATATGCTTTCCTACATATTTTCCCCACTTCATCATTGTGACTGACTCTTCACTTGTGCTGACATTTACATTCACTCTCTAATCGAAATCCTATTGCTAAGAAACTTTTGTTCCAAATCTTATACTCACCCTTCTTCCTAAACTTACTGACTATCTTCCTAATGCTACAGACTATCCCTTTTTGACTGGATGTTCTCTTCTACATTCAATCATCCAAGTAAACGTGGTGCGAGCTTCAGAGGAGGAGACTACCAACAGGCTATCTCATGCAACATCAAAGGGTTTATTGGGTGTCCAGAATGCTGGGGTTCAGAGCTCACCTGAATAGTGCAGATAGCCCTGAGAATAGCTGAAGTAGAGCTTATATACTTTCCCTGGAGAGAGAAGGGAGGGAATTGTATTGATGTGTCAGGGCGAGTGGGCGGTTTGCATGCAACTGGGAGAGGGAGTACATTCTGCAATTTGGCAGCTGGGGATAGAACATTCTGGGAACAAGTTTTGCAAACATTTCTCAAGATTTCAACAGTGTTCTGTTAAGCATACAGAAAAACAAGATGTGACAAGTACCTATTTTATTAATATTTCATTCCCCACTTCTTCTTCTGGCTAATTTTAATCATAAAAATGATCATTGGAGGGTGTCACATTCAATGTCTGCTAGTGGGGTATTACCATAAGTTTAACTCGTCCAATTTGAGCCTGGAGAAAAGACATTACACGGTTGAGCAAACAGGGTTTTATAGTTAGCAATAATATGAGGATTATTATTGGACCGGCCAGGGTTGATAAAAACGTAGTTTACCGGGGGGACTGTGTGAACCAAGACTCAAGCCACCCTTTTGGGCCCTCTCTCACTTGTTGATGCTCTTCAAGGTGTCTTTTAAATTTACTCATAGATTTTATTACGACTCCAGTATAGTCAGCATAAAAACAACATTCTTCCCTCAATGCAGCACAAAGGCCCCCTTCTCTAATGAAGAGGAGGTCCAACCCTCAACTGTTCTGTAAAACAACTTCAGAGAGAGAGGTTAAAGTTTCATGCAAAGCCCTGAAGGAGGTTTCTAATATCTTACTTTTGCTCTATTGCTGCTTCTAATTGGGTCATCTTTTGTGTCCCATGGACAATGCCACTGGTTCCTCTGCCCACCCGTGCAGCAACTCCTATTCCTAATAGGATGGCTAAAGTGAGGGATATATGTTCCCAGTGGAACCGGTTGTATGCCCCCCCTATTTGATCTTCAAATGAACCTGCGTCATGATAGAGCACTCTGGGAAACATCTGCACCATTACACAATTTATCACATATCTTGATCATTTCATGAAAACATAAACGATGTTTAAGTATATAGAATTATGCTGTTGTAGGCACTGACAAAGCAAGGCACCTAAGATAGCACTCAAGAGAGGGAAACAGTCCTATTTGGTTGAAACCGGATTCAGAGGGCATTGCTTCTATTGTAATCAATTAATCCCCTGAAACTCAAGTTTAGGTAGTTTCAGAATTTTGTACCCAACATATAAGGGATGGGGCTCAGAAGTTCACAGTCTTCAGAAGTTTAAAAAAGCAGTATTTGTTTCTGTTTTTCCTTCTGTTCTGGGCAAGTTAACTTTTCAAGGACACCTGGGAGGAGGAGAGCTTTTTCTTCCATTTCTTATTTTCCCCCTGCCAGCTGTTACCATGGAGCCCGGTTGGTAATTTCTTTGTCTTAGAAATGTAGCCATCTCTGTGAAGCCCCAGCTGAAGGCCAGAGGACTTGTTCACATATTTTGTGAAAAACTAGTTAGGGGTTGTCTAGCTTAGAAGTACTGAGATTTTTAGCCAGTGGCCAAGTAGAACAGGGCAATACGAAAGAGAAAGTTTATCTACATTAAAGTCTTTATTGGGACTGTTTTGCTGAAAGTTCAAAACTCAGCCATGGTGAAGACTTCTGAAGAAGGTCATTTAAGACTTTTCTGTGGGCCTGGTACAGAGGGGGAAAGACGGGGAAGGTGGGGCTGAGAGCACCTCCAAGGATCTGAGAATGAGGGAAAAGAGAGATGTAAAAGAATAATGCGAAAGGGTATTGGGAATTTTCTAGCAGCAAACTTGAGCAGTAGATCAGGTAGAGCAGAGTGAAAGACGGGAGTGAGGATCCCAAAATCCTGTGAGGGACTTTAAATTTTAGTAACCTGTTTTCAGTGATGACAAAGCAACTTTAAAGGCCAATTATATTACATCTTGGATAAGGGTCTCAGGGCTCTCCTCAGCTCGTTTGAGCATTGGGTTAGCTGGTAAGAGGACCTGGTGGGACCCGGTGAGGGCACTGACAGGAGATGAGAGGAATGAGTCGGTGGAGCGGTACCTATGTACCTGCTACTCAGCAAGGGGCCGATGGTCTGAGAACTGGTGGAGCTTTGGGTTTCTGATCTAGTTATTGGAGGGGAGAAATCAAGTTGCTGAGATGGGAGTGACATCAGAGGGTCTGGAGCAGAAGGCTGAGGATAATGATCTATTGGAGAAGCATAGTTCAGGATGTGAGTGAGGGAGGGAAAAGGCTTCCACATAGGGGAATTTCCTTTCACTCTTTTGAGCACTTGCAGAAGTTAAAAAGGTCACGCAAAATTTGAGGATCTAGAGACCCATCTGGGTGCCATAGTTTTTGGTTGTCTAATTGGTAATGTGGCCAATGCTGTGTACTGAATTTGATGAAGAATTGGGGTTTCATCAGGCAGCCCCTGTATGCACACATTTCCATGACATACAGAAAAAGTCAGCTTTTCCCCCACACAGCCATTACTCTTTGTGGCTTTGATAGTCTGCCAGGCAAACTTAGTAATCTAGACTAGCCAATCTGCATCTGGCTCGCGTGTCCCTACATCCATAATGTTTGTTTCCATTATCTATGGTACAGAAGGGATTTAATGGTATTTTAGTGGGATCCTCTTCATCAGGGATATCACAATAGGAAATACCTATAGCCAGCTAACAAATGTCTGGGTGGAGAGATGGCCACCAGGTCCCTAAGGGGGCTGTATGCGAGATAGACCATACTTCTTTTCCAGTAGGATTTGTGATCAGGCATCACTGCTTAATGGGCTGATGAGGGTTAGGACTACTTGTAGCCAAGGGGAGAGTATATAACCTTATTCACATTGCCAATACACAATTTGAAACTGTTACCAGTCTTTTTCAGTTTCCAGAACGATTCTGTACAGGGAGCAGGCTTGAGATGAGAGGCATGGATCCTGGAAGTGATTCTGTTTACGTTTACCACTGTAGGTGTTATAATAGCACCTGGTATGGTCCTTTTCAGCGGGGTACCAGGGATGACACCTGATATCATCTTACATAGATGAAATCTCTTACTTGATATGGATGTGGAATCCCCTGGTTCCCAGTTGGGTAGGCAGTGGCCAGCTGTTTTCACAGGTATTACTGAGTTCTTTCAAGATCTTTAAGTCTGTCAAGCAAGGGGGTGTGGAAAGGATCTTTAGGTCTTACAGTTGGGCTTAGGTCCCCTACTGGAGGAGGGCCACCATAAAGAATTTCACATGTGGTAAGGTTACTCAAAGAAACAAAGGGATTTTTTCTTGCATGAAACATTGCATAAGGCAGGAGCATAGTCCAATCTTATGCTGGTCTCTAAGCTTAATTTCGTTAAGGTCTCTTTAATGGTTCTATTCATTCTTTCTACTTGTCTTGAACTCTGTGGTCTATAAGCACAATTTAACTTCCAATTAATCCCCAGGTTCCTGGCTAAACCCTGACTTACCTGGGTCATGAACATCGGTCCATTGTCAGATCCTATTACCGGCTTAGCTTCCTCCAATGGTAGGGAGGCTTAGTCAGCAGCAGCGGAATCACTTAGAGTGTGTTGTGTGTTAGGGGACGAGGGCAGGGGATAAGGAGGGGGAGAAGAGTCCAGTAGAGTCAAATCTGTGACTCAGGGAGAACAGAGGGTGGAGGAGGAGGAGGTTGAGAGGGTTTGAGAGATCATGGGGGAAGGAGTAGGAGCAGAGGTAGGGGCAAGGAAAGGCTTCACCCATGGAGGAGGAGATTTGCAGAGGTCCTGCCAAGTTAAGATATATGGCTGTTGATCTGGATGGCTATGTGGCACTGGCTGAAAGACAATACCTCTGACTTTTTAAATTAGTGGGAAGTAGAAAGATCCGTCTAGGGGCCATACGACTCCAAAGATGGGCCATTCTGAGGCACAGAGATTCTGCCAGGTCCAGCGTTTTACTAAAAAAAGAAAGATTCTGAGCCCTTAAGCGGACTTTGGTCCAGTGATCAAGGGTCAGGGACAGAGGCATTGACGTGCTCTGTTCCATAATGAAAGTTCCACAAACAGTAAAAGCAAGGACACACGACACAGATAAGACAAGACCATAAAGACAGGCAATGAACGTCCAACACTGAGACCAGGAATGAGTAGCCGGCAAAACCCAATGGTATGGCAATAACGAATCTAAAAGAAAATATCACTGAGTCGAGAAGACTATTGTTCCTTGATTTCCCGAGTTCTCTGCGGGGTCCTCCAGAGAGGTGCCCTTTGTCTCTGTGACATGTCTCTCAGCCACTGTCGGAGAGAGCCCAGGCTCTTCATCGCCAGCAATTTTGCCAAGCCCTAACAAGAAACCTGAAACCAGAAAGAGGCGCCTTACTTGCTCCGAGAGGAGCCCGTTGGGGTCTCTCATCCGCCACTGCTGGAACTCAGTGAAACCTCAATATGTAAAGGTCAGGCGAGTGTCAGAGGAAGATACTACCAAGAGACTGTCTCATGCAACAGCAAAGGGTTTATTTGTGGTCCAGCATGCTGGAGCTCAGAGCTAAATTAAATAGAGCAGAGACCTCTGAGAACAGCTTAAGCAGAGCTTATATACTTTCCTTGGAGAGGGAAGAGAGGGAAGTTCAGTGATGGGTAAGGGCGAGTGGGCGGTTTGCATGACACCGAGTGAGGGAGTACATTCTGCAGTTCGGCTGTTGGGAACAGTACATTCTAGAACAAGATTAGCAAACATTTCTCAAGATTTCAACAGTGTTTTGTTAAGCATACAGAAAAACAGGAAGTGACAAGTACCTATTTTATTAATTTTATTAACCTTTCACTACCGACTATGCCTTTTTGACTTGATGTTCCTTCTACATTAATTCATGCAACGTACAAGGTGCTATGCCATTGTATATCGATTTATCTGAGACAACTCTGCAGAACGTAATTCAACACCACGTATCACTATCAAGGGCCCAATGCCCTTCTGGGCTTCAAATCAGACTTAAATTTCTTTTTTCATACATATATTTCACCTATATATTCTTCTACACATAGCAAGTTCCCAATACGATCATTCATCCAGGAAAATGATTTCTAACCCAAATCGAGCATGTTTTTAACCATAACCGGACACTGTTCTCTCAATCTAACTTTACAGAAGAGCAGGGAAGGAGTTGATATTAGAATACAGAAATGTAGAAAAACTTCCACCTGCTGAGAACCTCAAAGGTCCATGCAGAAATGATCCCTGGAGAAGATGTAGGAAGCAATAAAGGACCTGAGAGACCAAAAGTCATCTTCCATGGCAAACAACCCGGTCAGGATAAAAGGTTGTGTCTGAATCAGATTTTTTTTAATGTAGAGATCATGGACCAAACCAGGCCTGTGTGGAGATCTATTCCTGGGTGCCTTTGGTTGATATACCATTCTAACTTGTGAAAATGTCACAGGAAGTAGGGGCAGCCTCAATCTCTTGGGACCCTTGGAAGCAACAGTTAGGACAAAGTGGCTGCCAAGACAGTGCCCTCATTCAGTTCAGGAAGGAAGTGACCTCACCTCACTTTCTTGGTGATGGAACTCTCTGAACGTGGGATCCAGGAAGCCAGGCACACAGAGCCAGTCCCAGTCCCAGTCCCAGTGGTCTCACTTGTTTGGATTTACCAAGGACAGGGTCAGTATTTTTTGGTACCTACAGATGTGAGGAAGGCCAAATGCCAGGAAAGCTCGGATGCAGGGCTTTTCATGAGAAAGCAGGTAGTAGCTCACCGTTGGCTCCTAAGAAGTTCACAGAGTTGGCCAAGGAGACAAGATCTGAGACAGGAAAGGCCATTTTGCTGGAACATATTATGGCCCACAAGTCAGAGGACACTCTGGATAGTCACAGACCTACTTAGGGGAAGGAGGTGCCTTTGTGGGTGTGGTTGTGGGTTTGTGGTTTTGTCTCATTTTCTGAGAATAGGTAGGACAGTCGGTTTGTTTCATTTGAAGTGGACTGTTTCTAGTAAGTCTTTTCACAGGGCGAGTGTTTCTATGTCTGTGTATTCCACTGTTTCCGTGGTTGTAGACATTAGAAAAGAGAATCCATCAATGGATGTGTCGTGTCAAGTAGAAATCTTCTCAGCATTCATATTGCCCCGTTTATGAATGGACTGTAGCTTGCCTTATCGATGAGCAACACCTGCTACCTTCCTAAGTTTCTATTTTCGTCCTGAATTCCGGCCAATCTCAAGAATAGGCCCATGGTTTTGTGTCCAAGATATGTACCACCTCCAAGCTCTGTGACATGGCCATGTACTGGATAGCTGTAGGGGATGGCGAGCATCTCAGAAAACTCAGATATCAGTGTGACCAGAAAAGTCTCAGAGGAGAAACCCTGCTTTCGGCCTTTTGCTTACCTATTGTTCTGTTGCCCTGAATGTCAGGAAGTTCTTTGCCTCAGGCCACCCCTTTGTGAAGCCTGAAGAAAACAGTTTTCAAATGGAAATGAATGGGCATACCTGTGGCACTTTCCTTAATTGCTTTGGAAAGGGATGTGTCTGAATCAGGCCCTTGACCCTGTGTGTGGCTGTGGCTTAGATTCTCAGCACCTGATGGATCTAAAGAAAGTTACCATGTGTGCATCCAAAAGAAAATTCGCCAAAAGAGCAATTATTGGGATGAAGTCTCTCGACTTCCTCTGTAAGGTTCCTGACTTCCATCAAGTGAGAATGGGATCCTTTGGGTCAAAAGAGTTCTACAAAACCTGCAGAGGCTAGCCCATTGTGCTTGGGTTTTCTCATGACTAAAATTCACATAAAGAATCTAAACCCCACAGACAGTAGTCCTCAAATTTGAGAGTTATTAACGGCAGGCCTATTTGATCACTTTTGGTTCACAGGATGGGTGTCCAGGCCACCTTGACTTTAGGCAAATGAGGGGCAAAGGAGCTTATTTGGGACACTGTCTTGGTCTGCACCCCTCATGGAAACCTCCAGCCAGATTATGATGAGTGTCTATATGAAAGAAGATGAGGGCCATATGGGAGGGTTCTTGTTTTAATTGTGGTAATTTGTGTGGTAGTTGGAAGAGATGACTGGGTCCACCAGGGCTTGAACTCTGGTGTGATTCTCCTTAGAGACTGAGTTCTGGAACTGACCTCAGAGAAGTATTGCCATGAATAGTGTTGGGATTTTAGGAGACCACGCATGAGAATCGCTTTTGGAAACTGAGATCTAGGCCCAGGATGGCTTTCCACAGAGCTCAGGGATTCTGAGGCAGGATATCACATGATTTAATTCTTAAAGACTTGGTAGCCATAGTTGAGAGTCCAAACACACATGGACCTCACATTGTATACCTCAATGGGCCTGGATTCATGTGTCCTTTTGGCCACTCTTTGGGAAGGCTTGCCTGTGAGTGTTCTCCAGAGCTTTCATTGAAATGAGCTTCCTCACCATTTAATGGTTCCTGAATCAAATGAAACCCACAGTGCCTCCAACTTCATCCTTGAAAAATGACTAGATTAATACCATGAAATTTTTGAAATCCCCATGACCAGGTGGCACTGGATAACCTTAAGATATCCTGTTGCTGATCATGAGTATAACAGTGCCTTGATTGACTGAGTTTCGTGAAAATGGTGTAGAACAGAGATGCCAGTAAGTTGGAGCCTGCTGGGTAGTGGGCGTAGAGCAGTGGACTATAGGTGTGTAAATAAATATTTTTGGTAGGACCACCTGGATCTTCCATTGGCTTCCAAATCTTGCGACTGACATGGTGCAGGCAGCAGACCTTTATATGTAAAGGCATCTTGTTATATGTAGAGGTTTCAGGGCAATGTTCAGAATCAGGTTGCTATAGTCAAGGGGAAAGCTATGTGGGATAGAAGCCTGGTTCGTACATTCTCTTGCCGACCCTGACCAACCACACATGACAGAACTCCCTCCAGCATTGTGTCCCAGTTTAACATATTGTATTTCATGAAGCAAATACCAAATTCCCAGTGCAGCAGTAAGAAACACCCTGAAAAGTGGAGGATGACCAAATGGCTTCACAGACCACACGGGAAGACACTTAGCTCCCAGTAGCAACAGTTTACCTACAAAGGGAGATTTCAGACCTGCTGCCTCATGTTCATTACAAAATAAAGAACCATGTCCTCCAGGTCACATAGATGCAGACCCAGATTTTTGGTGTCACTACAAACGAAGCTAAATCTCCTGACAATTACATATATTTCTTTTTCTTTTTTTAATTAATTTTTATTGTAGGTTGTTCAAAACAGTACATACTTCTTGATATATCAAATTTCACACTTTGATTCAAGTGGGATATGAGCTCCCATTTTTACTCCATATACAGATTGCAGAATCACATCAGTTGCAGAACCATTGATTTACATATTGCCATACATATATTTCTTGTGCCTAACCTCAGAGGAAGTTTCTCAATAAGTCTTTAGGTCAGCACAGCTCCATGTTTCTGGAGTGTTTACCCTCTCCCATACTTTTGTAAACTGTTTTACCACCTCCAGTGTTGTGAACTCCTGAGCATTTTTCATTCCACATATGTATTCACAGGTTTTCTAACTCCTCTCCTCTAATTGTGTCTTACTTTTAGCGATGGTTATGTCAAGGTATTGTTCTGGATAAGAGAGGGAAGATTTTTGTGTATCACATGTTTGCATACACATTAGATCCATTTTCCTATTTTCCATTTGAAATACTGAATCCCTGACACTAACCCATACCCTACTAGACTCTGACTACTAATCCTAATATCATGGAGAAAAAAAAACCTAACTGAATAGAAGTACAGTCCTTTTATAGGAAGCATGGTGTATATTTGTATTTGTCTTCCTCTTTATCAAGAGTATGTGTTTTAAATTTAGTAAACTTTTCATTTTAATATTTCTCCATGATTTTTTAAAGTTATCACATATGTAAATTCCTGTCTCCCTTTCTCTGTATCCTATTCAGCACATGTAATTTTTTTATGCATATACAATATCCTACCTGGTATCACACGTACATTCTTGTAAGATCACTGACTTTGGAATATAAAAATTGTGAGAAGAGATGACTCTCCCTAAATAATGATGGAACTGAAAATTCCACCTATGGGTGAGCTTCCTAGTGAAAAACACTATACATAAATCCATGTTCAGTAAAATGAATATTTTTGGATTTGTGAATGAATTATATTTCATGATGAATATCGATTGGCATATATATTGCTAAATATTAATGTGTGTGTGTGTGTGCATGTGTGTGTGTGTGTGGGCGTGTGTGTGTGTGTATATTCTACGGATTTTAAAAAAATATGAAAAATATGTGTCTTATTATACACTCCCTAAATTCATTCATATTCATTTATGTTCATTTAAATTCAAATTTTCACAAGATTATTCTCAGTAATATTCATACACCTGAAATATATTTTGGTTTCCTACTACTGAAAACTAAGTTCAGTGGATGGTGCTTAAAAATCCTAATATTTCTACAGTAACTGACCCAGTTTAACATCAATGCAAGTAGATTGCTATGGGACATGATGTGTAATTTGAAGTTCATTTTTACTCAACACTGGTACATTACTATTTCTTCAGTTTATGGACATCATAGGATGTATTTTTTCATCCACAACTTCACAAATTTTTTTGGCATTTGGTTCACTTTCAATTACTTACTACTTCAGAACACATGTATTCCTCCATGTTTCTTTACTGGTCTTTTCACTAGACTTCTTTCTAAACACATTATTTTCAATTCCATAATCATTTTTGAAGCAAAACTCACTCTTCACGATAAACCGTAACCCTAATAATACCATTGCATATATAACTCATTGGAATGATGGTATATATATCAATATAAGATTTCCAATATATTTTCAGATGCAAACTCAATCCATTCTTTAATGTTGGATCCAGTTACATACTTTATTCACAATATGGTCTATTCCTGCATCATCTCAATAATCATCAACACAAGGTACACCTATTTGCATCCCCAGTACTAATTTATAAGTTTCCAGAATATTACTCCCCTTTATGGTGGAAGAAATACTTATGTCACCTGATCTACATATACATTTTACCACAGTAGTATTCTGGACACAAAATGCAAAGGTCACACATATGATTGTACCAAAGCCTAAATAGAAAGTGACAATGGATTACTAAAAGCATCTATGTCCAGGGTGCCTACTGCTCTCAAATGTCAATCCTATTGGTTACTACATATTTGTTTCTTCCTAAGATTATATATTTAACCTCAAGCCTGTTGAAAATATCTAATCCTATCACTCACTTTATACTTTTCCTGATTTCCTAATGCCCCTATTGATATCTGCTTTCCTACATATTTTTCCCAGTTCATCATTGTGACTGTCTCTTCACATGTGCTGATATTTACATTCACCCTCTAACTGAAAACCAATTGCTAAAGAACTTTTGGTCCAACTCCGAGACTCACTCTTCTTCCTAAACCTACTGACTATCTTCCTAATCCTACAGACTATCCCTTTTTGACTGGATGTTCTCTTCTACTTTCAATCATCCGAGGTATAGGGTCCTATGCCATTGTATATCGATTTATCTGAGACCTCGGTGCAGAACATAATTCAATCTAAGTATACCAATCAAGGGCCCAATGCCTTTCTGGGCTTCAAATCTTTCCTAGATCTCTGATCTCATACATATATTTCACATTTATATTCTTATAAATATCACAGGTTCCCAATACCATAATTCATCCAGCAGAATGACTCCTAACCCAAATCGAACATGCTATTAACACTAACCATACACTGTTCCCTCAATCTCACTTTACAGAAGAGCAGGGACAGAGTTGGTCTTAAAATCCAGGAAGGTAGGGTATCATCCACCAGCTGAGAACCTCAAAAGTCCCTGCAGAAATAATCCCTTGAGTCGGTGTAGGCAGGTATGAAGGATCTGAGAGAGCAAAAGTCATCTTCCATGGCAAACAACCTGGTCAGGTTGAAGGGATGTGTCTGAATTAGCCTCTCTCTTCCTAATGTAGAGAAGATGGACCAAACCATGGCTGTGTGGAGAGCTGTTCCCCGGTGCCTATGGTTGATATACCATCCTAACTTATGAATGAGTCACAGCAAGTAGAGGCAGACTCCATCTTTTGGGAACCTTGGAAGAAACTGTTAAAACAAAGTGGTTTCCAAGGCAGTGACTTCATTCAGTTCTTGAAGGAAGTGACCTCACCTTACATTATTGGTGATGAAAGTCTGTGATCTTGGGATCCAGGAAACCAGGCACACAGAGTCAAACCCACTCCATGTCCCAGTGGGCTCACTTTTTTGGATTTAACAAGACAGAGTCACTCTTTCTTGGTACCTACTGATGTGAGGACAGCCAAATGCCTGGAAACTATGAAGACTGGCCTTTCCAGAGAAAGCAGGTAGTTTCTCACCACGGGCTCCTGACAACTTCACAGAGTTTGCTAAAGAGACCAGATCGGAGACAGGACACGCCACTTTTGGGGAACATAGTATGGCCCACAAGTCAGAGGACACTCCGGATAGACACAGACCTACTTGTGGGAAAGAGGTGCCTTTTTGGGTGTGAGTGTGAGTTTGTGGTTTTGTCTCATGTTCTGAGAATAGTTAGGAAAGCTGGTTTGTTTGTTTTGGAGTGGACTGTTTCTAGTAAGTCCTTTGACAACGTGAGTGTTTCTGTGTCTATATATCATACTGTGTCCGTGATTGTAGACAGTAGAAAAGAGAATGCATCAATGGATGTGTCCTGTCTACGAGAAAGCTTCAAAGCATTCATCCTGAGCAATTTATGAATGGACTGCAGCTTGCCGTATGGATGGGCAACTCCTGGTATCTTTCTAAATTCCTGTTTTCTTCCTGAATTCTGGACACTCTCCAGAATACGCTCATGATTTTGTGTCCAAGATATGTACCACCTCAATCTCTGTGACATGGCCATGTACTGGATAGCTGATGGGAATGGTGAGTATCTCAGAAAACTCAGATATTAGTTTGCCCAAGAAAGTCTCAGTGGAGAAACCCTGCTTTGGGCCTTTTGCTTACCTATTCTGTTGCCCTGAATGTCAGGAAGGTCTTTGCCTCAGGCCACACTTTGTGAAGCCTGAAGAAAATAGTTTTCAAATGGAATTGAATGGTCATTACCTGTGCCTCTTCGGTTAATTGCTTTGGAAATGGATGTTTCTGAATCAGCCTCTTGGCCCTATGTGAGGCTGTGGCTTAGATTCACAGCACATGATGGGTCTAAAGAAAAATCCCATGTGTGCATCCAAAACCAAAATGGACAAAAGAACTGTCATGGTGGATAGAGTCTCTCGCCTTCCTCTGTAAGGTTCCTGACCTCCATTAAGTGAGAATAGGGATCATTTGGGTCAAGTGAATTCTTTAAAGTTCTGCAGAGGCTATCCCATAGGTTCATGGGTTTTCTCATGACTCCAATTCACATCTATGTTTACAGAAGAGCAGGGACAGTGTTGGTCTTACAATACAGGAATGCAGTGGATCTTCCATCTGTTGAGAACCTCAAAGCTCCATGCAGAAATGATCTCTGGAGAAGATGTAGGCAGCTATGTAAGACCTGAGAGAGCAAAAATCATCTTCCATGGCAAACAACCTGGTCAGGATTAAGGGTTGAGTCAGAATGAGCCTATCTCTTCTTAATGTAGAGAAGATGGACCAAACCCGGCCTGTGTGGAGAGCTGTTCCCTTTTGCCTACGGGTGATATACCATTCTAACTTGTGAAAGTGTCACAGGAAGTAGGGGCAGCCCTCATCTCATGGGACCGTTGGAAGCAATTGTTATGACAAAGTGGTTGCCAAGGCAGTGATCTCATTCAGTTCCTGAAGGACGTGATCTCATCTCACTTCCATGGTGATGGAACTCTCTGAACTTGGGATACAGAAAGCCAGGCACCCAGAGCCAGTCTCAGTTCTAGTCCCAGTGGTCTCACTTTTTTGGATTTACAAAGGACAGAGTCAGTCTTTCTTGATACCTACTGATGTGAGGATGGCCAAATGTCAGGAAAGCTCGGAAGAGGGGCTCTTCCTGAGAAAGCAGATAGTGGCTCACTCCTGGCTTCTAACAACTTCACATTGTTGGCCAAGAAGATCAGATCTGAGACAGGTCAGGCCATTTCGGAGGATCTTAGTATGGCCCATCAGTCAGAGCACACTCCGGAGAGTCACAGACCTATTTGGGGGAAGGAGGTGCCATTGCGGGTGTGGGTTTGTGGTTTTGTCTCATGTTCTGAGAATAGTTAGAAAAGGCGGTTTGTTTGGTTTGGAGTGAACTGTTTCTAGTAAGTCGTTTGACAATGCAAGTGTTTCTATGTCTGTGTATCCCACTGTGTCCGTGCTTGTAGACATTAGAAAAGAGAATGCATCAATGGATGTGTCCTGTCTCATAGAAAGCTTCCCAGCATTCATCCAGCACAATTTATGAATTGAATGCGGCTTGCCTTATTGATGGGTGATACCTGCTACCTTCCTAAGTTGCTGTTTTCTTCCTGAATTATGGCCAATCTCCAGAATAGGCTCATGGTTTTGTGTCCAAGATATGTACTACCTCCAAGCTCTGTGACATGGCCATGTACTGGATAGCTGAATGGAATGGCGAGCATCTCAGAAAACTCAGATATCAGTGTGACCAGTAAAGTCTCAGTGGAGAATCCCTGCTTTGGGCCATTTGCTTACCTATTGTTCTGTTGCCCTGAGAGTCAGGAAGGTCTTTGTCTCAGGCCAACCCTTTTTGAATCCTGAAGGAAAGATTTTTCAAATGGAAATGAATATGCTTTACCTTTGGCTCTTTCCTTAATTGATTTGGAAAGAGATGTGTGTGAATCAGCCTCTTGGCCCAGTGTGATTCTTTGACTTAGATTCTCAGTACCTGATGGATCTAAAGACAGATCCCATGGGTGCATAAAATCCAAAATGGCAAAAAGAGCAGTCATTGTTGATGAAGTATTTTGCCTTCCTCTGTAAGGTTCCTGAATTCCATCAAGTGAGAATAGAAATCTTTTGGGTCAAATGAGTTCTTCAAATCTATTCAGAGGCTATCCAATAGGTGCTTGAGTTTTCTCATCTTTGCAATTCACATAAAGAATCTGTACCCGACACTCAGTAGGACTCAAATTGGAGAAGCAGAGCAGTATTAAGGGCAGGCCTATTTGATCACTCCTGGTACACAGGAAGGGTGTACAGGCCACTGGGAATTTAGGCAAATGAGGGGCAACAGAGCTTATTTTGGACACTGTCTTGGGCTACGCTAATGCTATCAAATGTCAATCCTATTGTTGACTTCATATTTGTTTTATCCTAAGCTCATATATTCATCCTCAACCCTGTTGAAAATATCTAATCCAATCACTCACTTTATTCTTTTCCTGATTTCCTAATGTCTCTATTGATATCTGCTTTCCTACATATTTTGCCCTGTGCATCATTGTGACTGACTCTTCACTTGTGTTGACGTTTACATTGACTCTCTAACCAAAACCCTATTGCTAAAGAACTTTTGTTCCAAATCCTATACTCACTTTTCTTCCTAAACTTACTGACTATCTTTCTAATCCAACTGACTATAACTTTTTGAATGGATGTTCTCTTCTACATTCAATGATCCAAGTACAGTTCAGGTTTCTATTCAACCGGGTGAGGGAGTAGATTCTGCAGTTTGGCAATTGGGGACAGCACATTCTGGCAACAAGATTAGCAAAGAGTTCTCAAGATTTCAACAGTGTTTCGTTAAGTGTACAGAAAAACAGGAAGTGACAAGTACATATTTTATTAACCTTTCATTCCCCACTTCTTTTTCTGGCTACTTTTAATCATAAAAGTGATCTTTGTGGGGTGTCACATTCTATGTCTGCTAGTGGGGTATTACCATAATTTTAATTTGTCCAATTTGAGCTTGGAGAAAAGAAATTACATGGTTGAGGAAACAGGGTTTTATAGTTAGTAATACTATGAGGATTATTATTGGACCAGCCAGGGTTGATAAAAACGTAATTAACCAGGGGGACTGTGTAAAAAAAGACTCAAACTACCCTTTTTGTGCCTCTCTCTCTCGTTGTTGCTCTTCAAGGCATCTTTTTAATTTACTCATAGATTTTTTTACAATTCCAGTATTGTCGACATAAAAACAACATTCTTCCCTCAAAGAAGCACAAAGGCCCCCCTCTGTCATGAAAAGGAGGTCCAACCCTCGACTGTTCTGTAAAACAACTTCAGAGAGAGAGGTTAAAGATTCCTGCAAAGCTGTGATGGAGGTTTCTAAAATCTTTAAGTTTTGATCTATTGCTGCTTCTAATTGGGTCACTTGTTGTGTCCCATGGACCAGAGCAGTGGTTCTTGTGCCCAACCCTGCAGCAACTCCTATTCGTAATAGAATGGCTAAGGTGAGGGACATATGTTCCCAGTGGAACCGGGTTGTATGTCCCCCTCTTTGATCTTCAGATGAACCTGCGTCATGATAGAGCACTCTGGGAAACATCTGCACCATTTCACAATTAATCACATCTGTTGACCATTTCATGAAAACATAAACAATGTTTAAGTATATAGAATTATACTGTTGTAGGGATGGACAAGGCAAGGCACCTAAGATAGCACCAAAGACACGGAAACAGTCTTTTTTGGTTTCAACCAGATTCAGAGGGCATTGCTTCTGTTGTAATCAATTAATCCCCTGAAACCCAAGTTACGTAGTTTCAGAATTTTGTACCCAACACGTAAGGGAAGGGGCTCAGAAGTTCACAGTCTGCAGAAGTTCACAAAAAGCAGGTTTTGTTTCTCTTTTTTCCTCAGTTTGGGCAAGTTAACTTTTCAAGGACACCTGGGTGGGGGTGTCTTCCCTTTCTTTTTTTCCCCCTTCCAGCTGTTTCCATACAGCCCAGTTTGTAACTTCTTTATCTTAGAAATGTAGCCATCTCTGGGAAGCCCCAGCTCAAGGCCAGAGAACTTTTTTCCAAATATTTTGTGAAAAACTAGTAAGGGTGTGTCTAGATCAGGAGTGCTTAATTTTTTAGCCAGTTGCCAAGGAGACCAGGGCAACACAAAAATAGGAAGTTTATCTACAGTGAACTCTTTTATAGGGACTCTTTTGCTAAAAGTCCTAAATCAGCCATGGTGATGACTTCTGGAGAAGGTCAGTTAAGACTTTTCTGTGGGCCTGGTACAGAGGGGGACAATTTGGAAGGCAGGGATAAGAGCAGCTCTGTGGATCTGAGAATGAGGAAGGAGAGATGTAAAAGAATATTGGGAGAGGGCTTTGGGATCTTAATAGCAACAAAAACTTGAGCAGTAGAACAGATAGAACAGAGGGGGAGACGGGAGTGAGATTCCAAAAAGCCTGTGAGGGACTTTAAATTCTTAGTAACCTGTTTTTAGTGATGACAAAGCAACATTAAAGGCCATTTTCATTACATCTTGTATTAGGGTCTGAGGATTCTTCTCAGCGGGTTTGAGCTTTGCATTAGGTGGTGAGAGGACTGGGTGGGACCCGGTGCGGGCACTGACAGGAGAGGAGAGGAGTGAGTGAATGGAGTGGTACCTCAGTACCTGCAACCTCAGCAAGGGAGCAATGGTCTGAGAACCAGTCGAGATTTGGGTTTTTGATCTAGATATTGGAGGGGAGAAATCAAGTTGCTGAGGTGGGAGTGACAGCAGAGAGTCTAGAGCACAAGGCTGAGGGTGAGCATCTATTGGAGAAGCATAGTTCAGGATGTGAGCAAAGGAGAGAGAAGGCCTCCACATAGCGGAATCTCCTTTTACCCTTTTGAGCACTTGCAGAAGTTAAAAAGGTCACACAGAATTTGAGGATCTAGAGACCCCTCTGGGGGCCATCGGTTTTGGTTATCTAATTCGTAATATGGCCAATGCTGTGTACAGAATTTGATGAGGAGTTTGGGTTCCATCTGACAGTCCCTGTATGCTCACATCCCCATGACTTACAATAGAAGTCTGCTCTCCCCCCCCACAGCCGTGACTGTTTGTGGCTTTGATAGTCTGCCGGGCAAACATAGTAATCTAGGCTAGCCAACCTGCATCTGGCTCACGTGTCCCTACATCTATAATGTTTGTTTCCATTATCTATGGTACGGAAAGGATTTAATGGAATTTTAGTGGGATCCTGTTAATCAGGGATATCCCAATAGGAAAGACCTATAGCCAGCTGACAAATGACTGGGTGGAGAGATGGCCACCAGGTTCGTAAGCTGGCTGTATTCGAGATAGGCCATACTTCGTGTCCAGTAGGATTTGTGATCAGCCATCGCAGCTTAAGGGGCTGATGAGGGTTAAGACTACTGGTCGTCAAGGGGAGAATAAATATCTTCCAGGATCTTCTTTACAACCATTTGCAATGTTTCTTTTTTCTTCTTTTTTATTTCTTTTTTTTTGTGTGTGTGGGGAAGGCTTCAGTACATCCTGAAAATGTATGTTCAAAGACTAGGAGTTATTTAAGTCCATACCTTACTGGCTTAATTTCAGTAAAGTCCACTTCCCAGAATTGTCCTCGTCTGGTTCCTCATAGGTGCTTTCCTGCAGGAAGCTTGGAAGTGTAAGCTTTAACCAATTAATGGACCTGACAGGCTTTTGTTACCCATTCAGTTATTTCCTTTTGCTGTGAGTAGGTTAGTGGAAAACTGTGTTCTTGATCCTTCACGAATGAATGCAGTTTCTTTGAACAAAGGTGAGTGAGTTGATGAACATTTGCTACTGACATAGTTAGAGCCATGATTATAGGAGTAGTTACTGAAGGATTAAAAAATTCCACTTGGGGGCCTTCAGGGTTAAAAGTTATTTTGGCCCAGAGCTTGGTGAGCAGAACTCTGCCTATCAATGTGGCCAGGGATTACTAGGAAGGAGTGATGGATTTTTCCTTTTCCCTGGTCCATGGTCCTCGTAGTTGTCAAAGCCCGATATTTACTTCTGTTAGACTCTTGAATTAGAGACCTTTTATTCGGTAGAGGGCCCAATGGGCCTTACGGGCTGAGTATATTCCCCCTGCATCTACTTCAAAGTTTATTGTGTTCCCCTCCACTTCAAAAGTTACCTTGAGGTCAGGGAGAGGATCTGAGCCCGGACTTTCTTAGTATTACTCCAGAGTCAGAATATCTGGCTGGCATGGCTGTCTCTTTCTAGGGCACTCTTTGGCCCAGTGTCCTTTTTCTTTAGAGTAGGCACATTGATCTGAGGCCAGGGGTGGCCTCTAGTGTGTGCCCAGGTATCCCTTCCTGTCTCTCTGTTTCTTAGTTTCTGGCCTATTTGTTGTTGTGACCAGGACCTTAGTCAATGCCTTAGTCTGTCTTTTGTTTCTTTTATCCTCACTCAGCTCCCTTCTCTTCCTCAGTTTCTTTCTTAAAGTATACCTTCTCGGGTTCTCTGACTAAATCCCTCAAAGTCATATCTTGTAATCCATCTAAGCATTGTAACTTTCTTTTAATATCCAGGGCAGCTTTCCCAATAAAGGCCATTGTGACAGATGCCTTTTGATCCTCTGCCTGAGGATCGAAAGGAGTATGTCTCTTATATACCTACATAATTATCTCTAGGAACATAGAGGGAGATTCATCAGGCCCTTAAATAATCTCTCTTACCTTGGCCAAATTAGTTGGTCACCTAGCGGCCACTAAGATACCCACTATTAGAGCCCGGCGATAAGTGGACAGATGCTCCCTACCTTCAAAGGTGTTGGGGTCCCAGTTGGGTCGTTTCAAGAGAAAGCCGGCTTTGAATATATTGGGAAGTTTTGTCGGTCACGCATTTGGTCCGAGGATACTTTTTTCTAGCATCCAGGAGGATTCTCTTTTGTTCCTCTGTCATGAAGAGAGTCCCTAGGAGTTGTTGGCAGTCATCTCAAGTAGGTTGGTGTGAAAACATCAATGACTTCACCAGACCTGAGAGCCAGGTTGGGTCCTTGGTAAAAGGAGGATTGTTATTTTTCCATTTATATAGGTCTGAAGAGGAGAAGGCCAATACTGGTAGGCTTGCATTTTTTCCCTATGGCCATCGTCAATCATTGGTCTTTAGGGATGGAGGGAAGCAACACGGGAGTTCCAGGGTTTTCAATCATTTGCCACCAGCGAGTTCCTTTAGCACTCCAGCTTCCTCCAGGGGAGGAGGGGCTGTGTGTGACGCAGGGGTGTTATCTGGAGGGCCCTGGGCTGGCTTAGCTTCCTCCAATTGCGGAGAGGCTGAGTCAGCAGCTGGAGAATCACTTAGAGGGTGTTGGGGGTTGTGGGACAAGGGTAGAAGATAAGGAGGGGAACGAGAGTCCAGTAGAGTCAAATCTTGTGACTCAGGGAGAACAGAGGGTGGAGGAGGAGGAGGAGCAGAGGGGTTGAGAGATCGTGGGGGAAGGAGTAGGAACGGGGACACAGCAAGGAAAGGCTTCACCCACGGAGGAGGAGATTTGCAGAGGTCCTGCCAAGTTAAGGTATATTCCTGTTTATCAGTATGGCTATGTGGCCCTGGCTGTAAGACAATATCTCTGTCTTTTTAAATTAGTGGGAAGTAGAAAGATCCTTCTAGGGGCCATCCGAATCCAAAGGTGGGCCATTCTGTGGCACACAGAGTCTGCCAGGTCCAGCGTTTTACTGAAAAAGAAACATTCTGAGCCCTTAAGCGGACTTTGGTCCATAGATCAAGGGTCAGGGACAGAGGCATTGAAGTGATCTGTCCCATAATGAAAGATACACAAACAGTAAAAGCAACGACACAGGACACAGACAAGAGAAAACAATAAAGACAGGCAATGGACGTCCAACACTGAGACCAAGACTGAGCAGGTGGCAAAACCCGATGGGCTGGCAATACCGAATCTGAAACAAAGTATCACTGAGTCGAGGAGACTATTATTCCTCGATTCCCGAGTCCTCTGTGGCGTCCCCCAGGGACTTGGCTTGTGGCTCTGTGACACGTCTGCCAGCCACCATCAAAGAGAGCTCACACACTTCATCGACAGCCATTTTGCCAAGCCCTAACCTGAAACCTGAAACCAGAAATAGGTGCCTTACTTACCCTGAGAGTAGCCCATTGGGGTCTCTCGTTCACCACTGCTGGATTTCGGTGGAACCTCCATATATAAATATCGGAAGAGCATTGGGGGAAGAGACCACCAAGAGACTCTCTCATGCAAAAACAAAGGGTTTATTGGGGGTCCACCATGCTGGGGCTCAGAGCTCATTTGAATAGAGCAGAGAACCCTGAGAACAGCTTAAGCAGAGCTTATATACTTTCCTTGAAGAGGGCAGGGAGGAAAGTTTATTGATGGGCCTGGGCGGGTGAGCAGTTTGCGTGCAACTGGGTGAGGGAGTACATTCTGAAGTTTGGCAGTTGGGGACAGCACATTCTGGGAAAAAGATTAGAAATCACTTCTCAAGATTTCAACAGTGTTTTATTAAGCATACAGAAAAACAGGAAGTGACAAGAATCTATTTTATTAACATTTCACTACCAACTATACTTTGCCAGATTTCCTAAAGTCTCTATTGATATCTGCATTCCTGCATATTTTCCCCAGTTCATCATTGTGATTAATTCTTCACATGTGCTGACATTTACATTCACTCAATACCCGAAACCCTATAGCTAAAGAACTTTTGGTCCAAATCCTATACTCACTCTCCTTTATAAACATACCGACTATCTTCCTAATACTACTGACTATCCATTTTGACTGGAAGTTCTCTTTGAAAATCAATCATCCAAGTTACAAGGTCCTATGCTTAATACCCAATCAAGGGCCCAATGCCCTTCTGGGCTTCAAATCTTACCTAGATTTTTGTTTTCAGATTCATATATTTTACCTATATATTCTTGAAAATATCGCAGGTTCCCAATACCATTATTCATCCAGCAGAATGATTTCTATTCCAAATCAAACCTGTTATTAACCGTAACCATACACTGTTCCCTCAATCTAACTTTAGAGAAGAGCAAGGACAGAGTTGGTCTTAAAATACAGGAATTTAGGGGATCTTCCAACTGCTGAGAAACTCAAAGGTCTATGCGCAAATGATCCCTAGAGAAGTTGTAAGCACCTATGAAGGAACTGAGAGAGCAAAAGTCATCTTTCATTGCAAACAACCTGGTCAGCATGAAGGGATGTGTCTGAATCAGCCTCTCTCTTCTTTATGTAGAGAAGAAGGACCAAACGAGGCCTCTGTGGAGAGCTGTTCCCGGTTACCAATGTTTGATATACCATTCTAACTTGTGAAAGTGTCAAAGGAATTAGGGACAGCCTCCATTTTATGGGACCTTTGGAAGCAAATGTTAGGACAACGTGCTTGCCAAGGCATTGACCTCATTCAGTTCCTGAAGGAAGTGACCTCACCTCACATTTTTGGTGATGGAACTCTCTGAACGTGGGATCCAGGCATCCAGGCACACAAATCTAGTCCCAGGCCCAGTCCCAGTGGTCTCACTTCTTTTGATTTACCAAAGACAGAGTCAGTCTTTCTTGGTATCTACTGATGTGAGGATGGCCAAATGCCAGGAAAGCTCTGAAGAGTGGCCTTTCCTGAGTAAGCAGGAAGTGGCTCACCGTTGTCTCCTGACAACTTCACAGAGTTGGCCAAGGAAACCAGATCTGAGACAGAACAGGCCATTTGATGGGAACATAGTACGGCCCACCAGTCAGAGGTCACACCCGATAGTCAGAGACCTACTTTGGGAAAGGAGGTGAATTTGTGGGTGTGAGTGTGTGTTTTTGATTTTGTCTCATGTTCTGAGAATAGGTAGGAAAGGCAGTTTGTTTGGTTTGGAGTGGACGATTTCTAACAAGTGATTTGACAAGGCGAGTGTTTTTATGTCTGTGTATCCCACTGTGTCCATGGTTGTAGACATTAGAAAAGAGAATGCATCAAAGGATGTGTCCAGACTAGTAGAAAGCTTACCAGAATTCTTTCTGCCCAATGTATGAAAGGAATGCGGCTTGCCTTATGGATGGGTAACACCTGCTATCTTCCTAAGTTCCTGTTTTCTTCCTGAATTCTGGCCACTCTCCAGAATAGGCTCATGATTTTGTGACCAAGTTATGTACCACCTCCAAGCTCTGTGACATGGCCATGTACTGGATAGCTGAAGGGAATGGCGAGCGTCTCAGAAAATTCAGATATCAGTGTGACCAGGAAAGTCTCAGTGGAGAAACACTGCTTTGGGCCGTTTGCTAACCTAATGTTCTGTTGCCCTGAATGTCAGGAAGGTCTTTGCCTCATGCCACCCCTTTGTGAAGCCTGAAGAAAACAGTTTTCAAATGGAAATGAATATGGATCACCTGTGGCTCTTTGCTTAATTGCTTTGAAAAGGGATGTGTCTGAATCAGCCTCTTGGCCCTGTGTGAGGTTGTGGCTTAGATACTCAGCACGTGGTGGATGTAAAGAAAGATCCCATGTGTGCATCCAAAACCAAAATGGCCAAAAAGCAGTCCTTGTGGATGAAGTCTGTCGCCTTCCTCTTTAAAGTTCTTGAACTTCATCAAGTGAGAATAGGGATCCTTTGGGTCAAATGGGTTCTTCAAAGACCTGCAGAGGAGCTTGTGTTTTCTCATGACTGCAAATCACATAAAAATATATACCTGACACTCAGTTTTCCACAAATTGGAGAAGCATAGAAGTATTAACGTCTAGCATATTTGATCACTCCTGTTTCACATGAAGGGTGTCCAGACCACCCTGAATTTACGCCAATGAGGGGCAAGGGAGTTATTTTGGACACTCTCTTGGACTCCGCCACTCATGGAAACCTTCAGCCAGAGGTTGTGATTAGTGTCTATATGGAAGAAGATGAGGGCCATATGGGAGGGTTTTGGTTTTAATTTTGGTCATTTGTGTCCGGTTGGAAGACATGACTGGGACCACCTGGGCTTGAACTCTGGTGTGATTCCCCTTAGAGACTGAATTCAGAGAAGTATTGCCATGAATTTTGTTGGGATTTTAGGAGTCCACCCATGAGAATCACCCTTGAAAACTGAGATCTAGGCCCAGGGTGGCTTTCCACAGAGCCCTGGGTATCTCAGCCAGAAGATCACATGATTTAATTCTGAAAGACTTGCCAGCCATTGTTGAGAGTCACAACACCCATGGACGTCACATTGTAGACCTCAATAGGCCTGGCTTCATGTGACATTTTGGCCACTCTTTGGGAAGCCTTGCCTGTGAGAGTTCTACAGAGCATTCATTGAAATGAGCTTCCTCACCATTTAAAGGTTCCTGAATGAATTGAAACCCACAGTGCCTGCAACGTCATCCTTGAAAAATGCCTAGATAAATACCATGAAATTT
The DNA here is from genome assembly GCF_048772815.1 of Callospermophilus lateralis. Lineage (NCBI taxonomy): Eukaryota > Metazoa > Chordata > Mammalia > Rodentia > Sciuridae > Callospermophilus > Callospermophilus lateralis. Next base: position 63,228 of record NW_027515635.1, read on the forward strand.
TTGAAATTCCCATGACCAGGTGGCACTGGAGAAACTTTGGATGTCCTGTTGCTGATCATAAATATGCAAGACAGTGCCTTGATTGAGTGGGTTTCATGAAAATGGTATAGAACAGAGATGCCAGTATGTTGGAACCTGCTGAGTAGTGGGCCTAGAGCAGTGGTAGGCAGGTGTGTGATAAAAAATTTGTGGTGGGGCCATGTGGATCTGCCATTGGATCCCAAATGGCTTGTGACTTACATGGTGCAGCCAGCAAACCCTTCCATGTAAAGGCTTCTGGTTATATGGAGATGTTTCCGGGCAATGTTTAGAATCAGGTTACTATGGACATGGGGCCAAGCTATGTGGGATAGAAGCCTGGTTGGTGCATTCTCCTGCAGACCCTGACCAACCACACATGAAAGAATTGCCTCCAGAACTGTGTCCCAGTTGAACTTCTTTTATTTCATGAAGCAAATGCCAAAGTCCCAGTGCAGCAGCAAGAAACACCACGAAAAGTGGAGGATGACCAAATGGCTTCCCAGTCCACATGGGAATACCCTTAGCCCCCAGTGGCCACAGTTTACTTACAAAGAGAGAATTCAGCACTGCTGCCTCATGTTCATTGGAAAATAAGAAACCATGTCCTCCAGGTCACATAGATGCAGACACAGCTTTGATAGTCTCACTAAAAAGAAGCTAAAGCTCCTGACAACAACATATATTTCAAGTGCCCAAACTCAGAGGCAGTTTCTCAAGAAGTATTTAGGCCAGCAGAGCTCCATGTTTATGGAGTGTTTACCCTGTCCCATACTAGGGAAACTCCTCTACCACTTCCAAGGTTGTAAACTCCTGAGCATATTATTCACAGATTTTATTACTCTTCTCCTCTAATTGTGTCTTACTTTGGGCGAAAAAAATGTCAAGGAATTGTTCTGGATGAGAGTGGGAAGATTTTGTTTAGCACATATTTGCATACACATTGGATTCATTTTTCTATTTTACATTTGAAATACTGAATCCTGACACTAACACATGCCCTGCTAGATTCTGAATACTAATCCTAATATAATGGAGAAAAATTACGGAAACAGAATAGAAATACAAGCAGTTCAGAGGAGGCATGTTGTATACTTGGACTTGCCTTTTGCATTATATAGGGTAGGAGTTATAAATCTAGTCAATTTTTTGTTGAAATAGTTTTCCATGTGCTTTTAAAGTTAACAAATATGTGAATTCCTGTCTCCCTTTCTCTGTATTCTATTCAGCACATGTATTTTTATATGCACATATAGAATCCTACCTGGTATCACACGTACATTCTTGTGAGTTACATGACTTGGCAGATACAAAGTGTGAGAAGAGATCACTCCTCTTAAACGCTGTTTGACCTGAAAATTCAACCTATGGGTGAGCTTCCTAGTTGAAAAAAGTTATACATAAATCCATATCCAGTAAAATGAATATTTTTGGATCTGTGGATGATTCATATTTCACGGTGTAATTCGATTGGCATATATATTGCTAATTTTTAAAATCTGTGTGTGGATATATATATATATATATATATATATATATATATATATATATATATATATATATACATTCTCTCCAGATATTTCAAAATATTTAATATATGTGTCTTATTATACACTCCCTAAATTCATTCATGATTATGTATGTGGATTTATAATCAACTTTTCACAAGATTATTCTCAGAAATATTCATTCACCTGATATACGTATTTTTTTCCTAGTATTGAAAACTAACTTCAGTGAATGGTGCATATAAATCCTAATATTTCTACAGTAACTGATCCATTTTCACATCAATGCAAGTAGATTCCTATGGGACATGATAAGTATTTTGAAGTTCATTTTTATTGAAAACTAGTACATTACTATTTCTTCAGTTTATGCACATTATTGGATATATATTTCATCCACAAGTTCACAAATTTATAGGCATTTATTTCACTTTCAATCACTTTCTGCTTCAGAAAACACGTGTTCCGCCATGTTTCAAACTGGTCTTTTCATGAGACTTCTTTCCAAACACATTATTTTTGATTTCCATAATCACTTTTGAAGCAAAACTCACTCACTCTTCATGATAAACCATAACCCTAGGATTACAATTAGACGTATAACTAGTTGTTATGAATGATTATATATCAATATATGATTTCTTATGTATTTTCAGATATCAATTCAATACATTATTTAAAGTGGAACCAGTTATATTATTTATTAACTGTATGGTCTATTCATGCATTATCTCTATATTCATAGACACAGGGTACACCTATTTTTACCCTCAATACTAATTTATACGTTTTCAAAATATTCCTCAAAAAATGGTGGAAGAATTACTCATGTCACCTGATCTATATATACATTTTATCACAGTAATATTCTGGACAAAAAAATCAAAGGTCACCCTTAAGGTTGTACCAGAGCCTAAATGGAAAGTGAGCATGGATTACTAAAACCTTCCATGTCCAGGTGGCCTAATGCTCTCAAATGTCAATCTTATTGGTGACTACATTTTTGTTTCTTTCTAAGATTATATATTCAACCTCAAGCCTGTTGAAAATGTCTAATCCTATCACTCACTTTATACTTTGCCTGATTTAGTAATGTCTCTATTTATATCTATTTTCGTACATATTTTCCCCTGTTCATCATTGTGACTGACTCTTCACTTGTGCTGACATTTACATTCACTGTCTACCTGAAACCCTATTGCTTAAGAACTTTTGGTCTAAATCCTATTCTCACTCTTCTTTGTAAACCTACTGACTATCTTTCTAATCCTACCGACAATCCCTTTTTGAGTGGGTGTTCTATTCGACATTCAATCATCCAAGGTACAAGCTCCTATGCCATTGTATATAGATTTATCTGAGACATTTTTGCAGAAAATAATTCAAAGCTAAGTGTGCCAATTAAGGGCCCAATGCCCTTCTGGACTTCATATCTTCCCTAGATTTCTGTTTTTATACTTATATTTCACCTATATATTCTTGTAAGTATCATAGTTTCCCAATACCATTATTCGTCATGCAGAAGGATTCCTAACCCCAAATTGAACATGTTACTAACCCAAACCATACACTGTTCTCTCAATCGAACTTTACAGAACAGCAGGGACAGGGTTGCTCTTAAAATACAGGAATGTAGGGCATGTTCCACCTGTTGAGAACATCAAAGGTCCATGCAGAAATGATCCCTTGAGAAGATGTAGGCAGCTACGAAAGACCTGAGAGAGAAAAGTCATCTTCAATGGCAAACAACCTTGTCAGCATGAATGGATGTGTATGAATCAGCCTCTCTCTTCTTAATGTAGAGAAGATGGACCAAAACAGTCCTAGGTGGAGAGCTGTTCCCGGGTGCCCATGGTTTATATACCATTCTAACTTGTGAAAGTGTCACAGGAAGTAGGGGCAGCCTCCATCTCATGGGACTCTTGAAAGCAACTGTTAGGACAAAGTGGTTGTCAAGGCAATGACCTCATTCAGTTCCTGAAGAAGTGATCTACCTCACTTCCTTGGTGATGGAACTCTCTTAACTTGGGATCCAGGAAGCCAGGCACCCGGAGCCAGTCCAGTCCCAGACCCAGTAGGCTCACTTGTTTGAATTTACCAAGGAGAGTGTCAGTCTTTCTTGGTACCTACATATGTGAGGATGGCCAAATACCAGGAGAGCTCTGAATAGGGGCCTTTCCTGAGAAAGTAGGTAGTGGTTCACCGCAGGCTCCTGACAACTTCACAGAGTTGTCCAAGGAGACCAGATCTGAGATAGGACAGGCCATTTTGGGGGAACATAGTATGGCCCACCACTCAGAGGAAACTCCGGATAGTCACAGAGTTACATGGGGGAAGGAGGTGTCTTTGTGGGGTGGGTGTGATTTTTTGGTTTTGTCTCATGATCTGATAATAGGTAGGAAAGACGGTTTGTTTGATTTGGAGTGGTCTTCTTCTAGTAAGTCGTTGGACAAGGCAAGTGTTTCTATTTCTGTGTATCCCACTGTGTCCGTGGTTGTAGACATTAGAAAATAGAATGCAACAATTGATATGTCCTGTATAGTAGAAAGATTCCCGGCATTCATCCTGCCCAATTTATGAATGGACTGCAGCTTGCCTTATCCATGGGCAACACCTGCTACCTTCCTAAGTTCCTGTTTCTTCCAGAATTCTCACCACTCTCCAGAATAGTCTCATGGTTTTGTGTCCAAAATATGTACCACCTCCAAGCTCTGTGACATTGCCATGTCCTGGATAGCTGAAGGGAATGGCGAGCATCTCAGAAAACTCAGATATCAGTGTGACCAAGAAAGTCTCAGTGGAGAAACCATGCTTTCGGCCTTTTGCTTATCAATTGTTCTGTTTCCCTGAATGTCAGAAAGGTCTTTGCCTCAGGCCACCCCTTTGTGAAGCCTGAAGAAAACAGTTTTCAAATGGAAATGAATGGGCATCACCTGTGGCTCTTTGCTTAATTGCTTTGGAAAGGGATGTGTCTGAATCAGCCTCTTGGCCCTGTGTGAGGTTGTGGCTTAGATTCTCAGCACCTGATGGATGTAAAGAGAGATCCCATGTGTGCATCCAAAACCAAAATGGCCAAAAGAGCAATTATTGTGAATGAAGTCTCTCGCATTCATTTGTAAGGTTCCTGACCACCATCAAGTGAAAATACGGATCCTTTGGTTCAAATGAGTTATGCACAGCCCTGCAGAGGCTAACCCATAGGTTTTTGGGTTTTCTCATGGCTCCAAATCATATAAAGAATCTATACCTGACAGTCAGTAGGCCTCAAATTGGAGATGCAGAGCAGTATTAACAGCTGGCCTATCTGATCACTCCTGGTTCACCGGATGGGTGTCCAGGCCACCTTGACTTTAGGCAAATGAGGGGCAAGGGAGCTTATTTTTGACACTGTCTTGGGCTGCACCCCTCATGAAAAACTCCAGCCAGAGGTTATGATAAGTGTCTATATGGAAGAAGATGAGGGCCATGTGGGAGTGTTTGGTTTTAATTGTGGTCATTTGTTTGGATGTTGGAAGAGATAACTGGATCCACCTGGGCTTGAATTCTGGCATGATTCCTCTTAGAGACTGAGTTCTGGAATTTACCTCAAAGAAGTATTGCCATGAAATGTGTTGGGATTTTAGGAGGCCACGCATGAGATGCGCCCTTGAAAACTGAGATCGAGGGCCAGGGTGTCTTTCCACAGTGCAGTGAGAATCTCAGCCAGGATATCACATGATTTTATTTTGAAAGACTTGGCAGCCATAATTGAGAGTCTAAACACAAATGGAACTCATATTGTAGACCTCAATGATCCTGGCTTCATGTGACCTTTTGGCCTCTTTTTGGGAAGCCTTGCCTGTGAGATTTCTCCAGAGATTTTATTTAAATGAGCTTCCTCACCACATAATGGTTCCTGCATTAATTGAAACGCACAGTGACTCCAACTTCATCCTTCAAAAATGGCTAAATAAATACTATCAAATTTCTGAAATTCCCATTACCAGGTGGCACTGGAGAACCTTTGGATATCCTGTTGCTGAACATGAGTGAAATAATTCCCCACGCAATGACACTTCACCGGGAGAATTCCAATTTTATTGCTAAAAGCTGTGTGCTTATATAGAACTAAGGGGGAGATGGTATGGCTTAGATAAATAGCAGCAACCCGTTTATTGACAAGTTCTTTCAAATATCAGCTCCAGAGCCCAGGAATTAGTTCTAATTGGGGCTAAGGTTCCCCACAAGCGAGATTTGAAATTGGCGCTGGCGGGAGAGTTCACAAGGGCGGGAACTTTTTGCACCACTGCAGAAATGAAGAAGGTAGGAAGAAGAAGTCCTTAGGCGCCATGTTGGGGTTTTTCTCTGCGGTATGGCTGCCATTTATTCTTTTCCCAACATTCCACCCTTTTTGTTTTCTTAGGAAGTGGGGCGTCGTTTGTCAGATCTGGCTGCTTCCTGCTGTGTGGGGCTGGTGTGGGGCCTAGAAAGAGAAGTGGAGGAATGCTCAGGGGGCAGGTATGGGGATATCATGGCAGCCAGAAATAAAACCCAGTGGCTATAGACAGCTATTTTCATAGGGATGAAGTCAATGAATGTTCCCTGAAGCCAAAGATGTCGATGGCATGGAACCAGTCCTGGATGGAAGAGATTGTTGGTATCAGCCACTGGTGCTGTAACAGAGACTCAAGGAAATACTGGAAGCGTTGCCTGGACATGGTGTCGCCAGCACCTGAAGAAGATCAGAGCGAATAAAAACAGAATGTAGATAAAAATTAAAGCAAATGTCAATTTTTGGCAGAAGTTCCATGTGGGGGGACTGACATAGAAGAGGCCAAGGGCCATGAGAAAGCTTAGAAGGTGGTAAGACTATGAATCCAGGATGGCAGATTAAGAGGTTCTCCGAGCTCGTTGTCTCCCGCTGTCTAATACCCGTTGCATTCCATCGTGCCTGGTAGTGAGCTTCATCACTGAGTGAACTGTTCTCTTGGAGATGTTGGGGATTCATCGGTCATCAGAGGCTGGTAGTGACTAAGCAAAAGCTGGTTGAAAGTTTGATTAGGAATTTTATGCAGTTGGGTTTGAAGGCACTTCATTATGCAGGGCAAGAGAGCACAAAAAAGGAGCATCCAAATAAGGGGACCCAAGATATGTAGTAAGTACATGGCAAGATAGGATTGGAAGAACCCCGTTATGGGATTGGAGGAGGTAGGTTTGAACAATTGGGTCGATAATTCCTGCAATTTAACAACATTTTTTTTTATTACCCAGATTCATTAACATAATAGCAAAATTCCTCTCTGAGGAATATGCATGTAACCCCTTTTTCTGCAGTGAGAAGATCAATTGCCCTTTGGTTCTGTAAAGCCACTTGTGCCAATGAAGTAACCTGCCGCTGCAAGGAACCCAGAGACTCAGCCATGGTATTGAGTGTTTCCTGCAGTTTTTGTTGAAGGTCATTGGATCCCATAGAGCATGACCTATAGCTCCACCAGAGAGTCTGAGACCCGTCACTGAGGTTGTTAAAATGAGGCCTACCAGAACCGGGAGAACGACTACCCTACGGGTGCGGGAAGGTAGGGCCAACTGTCAGAATTCGGTGGGAGTATACAAAGATAGCTGAGGAACTACAGTAACCAAGAAACAGGCGCCAGAGACATTGATGGTTGAGGTACTTAAAGAACCATTACACCAGAGGAAATGTCCAGGTTGCATAAACACAGGGCTCTATGGAGTGCTGTAGCTCAAGGAACAAATGGGTAAAGGATTCATTATTGGCAGGTGGAAACAGATGAAAGGAAATAATGTATTGGTGGAATAACTTTTCCACAGTGGGATACGTGTCACATGTAGGGGTTGTCCTTTTTAGAGAAATTGTAGGGTTTTGCTGGAATATTTCCTGCCGCTAATGGGACTGCTGCTAGAAGTGGACGACTAAGTGAAGCACAGAGAAAGCACTAAGAAGTAGGCACAGAAAGAGGGGTGGAGTTTAATAATCAAAAAGTTTGGTGTAGCAAATTGAGCCATGTGGGAGGGGGACCTGAGAGGGTTGAAGGCTCTGAATCCTTTTTGGATGAGCTATGGATATGATCTCGAAGTTTTGATTCTGAGACCTTAATGTGTTCGACTACCTGGATGGTTGCCTTAGGTTGCGTAATCAGGGTGCAGCCAATAGTCATCCACCCTGTGGGTCTGACTGAGGTTGTCCGAGCATAGACAGGAAACTCAACATAGCCCCATCGTTTGGCCTTGGGGTCAGGTTTATCTAAAGTATACCATCCATTGTTACTGGATGAAGAGCCTTTATGCCACTTTATGTAACTAGAAGTCCACCCTTCAGGGTAACCAAATGAGTGGTAAGAATAGCTACCACGTTCATCATGGAACATGCATGACCAATAGGGGCACCCATTATATATCTCAGGCCACCAATGACAATAGTCTTTTGTTTGATCAAAAAGGAAGCAAATGAAAGGCCAGTTCCAGCTACCAGGGACGAAGGTCCTTGAAGGTCACAATTTTAGGGAAATAGAGGTGCAGTTGTGGATGAAGCAAGTAGTTGCATCCACTGCGCAGACCTTCTGCATGCCATGTTCTGAGTATCGTTCCCGAAAAGTGAATAAATGCATGGTAGGTGAGGAGGGTAAAGACCAGTCCTGACAGAGCACAGAAAATAAGCAGAGCACAAAAAACAAGCAGTTAGAGAAGACTAGGGTGTTGGGAGAGCTCATTGTGCCTTCTTTAAGAGGAATTGGGCTGCAAGGAAAACCGTGTGAGCCACAACTAAAATGGGTGAGATGGGTGTGGAGAGCAGGAGTAAAGGGGAGGTTCAGTAGGTGATTCTTGGAGTTCCTCTGGGGTGGCCCTGTCTTCAGCAGGTGGGGCCTCCTGGTGATGTGGCTTCAACCTAGACATGTGAATCCAGGGAGTGAGACAGTTGTCTGGTAAGGAGAGTTTGGCGGCGGTAAGGGTAAAGAGAATGACAGGATAGGGGCCTTCCCATTTTGCGGCAAGAGTCCCTTTCTCCTCTGGGGTATTATAATAGACTAGACTAACAGGTGTTAAGGGAGGAGTGTTTGGAGAGGAGACTGGGTCCGGAAGAAGCCAGTCCTGATATTTCCAGAGTTCCGAGCGGAGATGGAGCAAGAGAGGCAAAGACAAATCTCGGGTGAGAGGTCCTTGTGAAATGACCAACCCAGGGGTTATAAGAGGTCTTCCATACATTATCTCAAAAGGAGACAGTAAAGATGGTTTCTTAGGGAGAGCTCTGATTCGAAGCAAAGCCAAGGGAAGGAGTTTGAAACAGTCTATGTTTAATTCCATTGTCAATTTGGTAAGGACTTCCTTTAGAGTACGATTTACCCTTTCCACTTTCCCTGAAGCCTGGGGGAAATATGGACAGTTGAAATGCCACTTGAAGGAGAGGGCTTGAGAGACCTTTTGTGTGATCCTAGAAGTAAACTCAGGGCCATTGTCATATTGTAGGGAAGTGGGCATACCAAACCTGGGGATGATGTCTGTCAGTAAGATTGAAGCTACAGTGGAAGCCTTTTTATTGGAAGTGGGAAATGCCTCAACCCAACCAGAGAAAGTGTCCACAAAGACAAGGAGGTATTTAGTGCGCCATACTGTGGGCATGTTGGTGAAGTCTACCTGCCAGTCAGCAGCGGGAATGTGTCCCCGGGCTTGGTGGAAAGGGAAAGGTTTGGGCCTTAAAGGAGTATGAGGGTTGGTCCGCTGACAGATCTGACAATTAGAGGCTATATTCTGTAGCATGGCTTGTCAGAGGGGGTGAGGGAAAAGAAACTCTGTAAAAAGAGGGTCAAAGACTGAGAATTGGAAAGGAATAGAGTATGAAGGAACTTGAAAAGATTCTTGTTCTTACTGAAAGACGTAGGGGCTTCAGATGAGCTGTCTAAAGTGGCCATTATATGTCCCCCATGGAGGCCATAATTGAAAGTGGTAGCAGCCATTCGTGCCGCCTGGTCAGCTTTGGCATTGCCCTCAGTGATAAGAAAGCCGTCCTTCTGATGGGACCTACAATGGACAACTCCCAACTGGGTGGGTAAGTGGCCTCTATTAGATTGGTTATAAAAGCTGAATTAGTGATAGCATTACCTTTGGTGGTAAGTAGGCCTCGCTACTTTCAAATATCAGCATGGGATAATAAGATATGGAAGACATATTTTGAATCAGTTTAGAGGGTGAGGGATTTGCCTTGTGCTAGAAGGAAGGCACGAGTGGATGCTATAAGTTCAGCCTACTTGTCTGTAGTTCCTGAAGGCAAAACTTTGGCCTCTATAATCTCAGTGGCTGAAAATACAGCGTATCCAGAGTAATGAGTTCCGTTCTCCCTAAAGGAACTGCTGTCAGTAAACCAGATAAGGTCAGGCTTGCTGAGTGGTCTCTCAGAAATGGAAGAATGACAGGGGAGGAAATCATCTAAGGTTTCCAAGCAATTATGAGTTGGTATGTGAGACATGGGAGTCATTGGGAGCAGTGAGGCAGGGTTCAGTGCAGAGCAGGGGAGGAAAATAATATTAGGGTTTTCCAGAAAGGAAGTGAGGGGCGACAGAAATCTGGATGTAGGGAGAGTTTGAAGGCCCTTTTAAGCTAAAAGATCCTTCAAGTGATGTGGGGAGTGGATAGTTCAAGGGGCCCCAAAAGTCAGATTAGAGGCTTCTTTGTGTAAAATTTGTCCAGTAGCCAGAGCTCTTAAGCAAGGGGCCCACCCACGGATGGTAGGGTCTAGTTGCTTGGACAAATATGACACAGGTGCAAATGTACGCCCATAGTTTTGACCTAAGACCCCAAGTGCTTGCCCCCCTTTTTCATGGACATATAGATGAAATGTTCTTGAAAGATCTGGAAGGTGAAGGGCAGGTGCCTTTAAGAGGAGTTGCTGAAGCCTGCGGAAGTGGTAGATGGGAAAGGAGGCAAGAGATTCACTAGGGGGTCCCTTTGCTAGGTCATACAGGGGTTTGGAGAGAAGAGAATAATTTGGGATCCAGGCCCTAAAATAACCTGCTAATCCTAGGAATGATAGTATTTTGGCTTTCGTATAGGGCACTGAAAGATCACAGAGGAGTTGCCTCCTATCCAGTGTTATTTCCTTTTTCCCGGGTGTAAGGCAAAAACCAAGATAGGTGACCGAAGACTGGGAAACCTGGGCCTTGTGGGGCGACTCCCTATATCCCTTGTCTTCTAGGAATTTATGAAGCTGAGCGGTGTGGGATTGAGAGTGTTCCAGAAAGACTACATAGAAGAAGGTCATAGACATATTGAAGTAGAGTAGAGTCAGGACAGGTCAGGTGAAAGGATGTGAGGTCCTGGGCAAGAAATTGGCCAAAGAGATGGGGGCTATCCCTGAATCCCTGTGGGAAGACAGTCCAGGTAAGCTGATGAGAATGGCGGGTGTGAGAGTCAGTCCATGAAAAAGCAAAGATATCCTGAGATTCTGAGAACAGGGGAATAGAAAAGAATGCATCTTTTAAATCTAGGACTGAGAAGTGAGTAGTAGTGGCATGGATCTGAGAGAGGAGGGTGTAAGGGTTGGGCACTAGCGGGTGGATGGGGTCCACAGAGGAGTTGACAAGGCGAAGTTCTTGAACCAGCCTGTAGGACACGTTAGGTTTCTTAACTGCCAGAATGGGTGTGTTGAAAGGAGAGTGTGTAGGCCTAAGATACCCCTTTCATAATAAATCCTGGATGATGGGTTCTAATCCAAGGAGAAATGTGGTTGTGAGTGGATATTGTGGTTGACTAACATATCTTGAAGAGTCCCGTAAGACAATATGAATAGAACTGCATTTAGCCATAAAGGGTGTAATTGTGTCCCAAACCTCAGGGTTAAATGGTTTAGATAGTCGTGGGAGAGTGCATGAAGGAGGTGTATCTGCCCCTAGGAATATCATGAGGAAATGAGAGGTAGGAGAGGTGTGGGTTGATAAGTGAATGGTGACTTTTAATAGTGAGAGTATGTCCCTTCCCAGAAAGGGAATGGGGCAATGGCTCATAACAAGAAAGGAGTGAGTGAAGGACAAAAGGGATCGCTGCATATAACATGATTGGGGGGGGTTTGAGGAAAAATCTTTTTACCTCCTACCCTGACAATAGGAGTTTTTGAGGGTGTGGTAGGACCCTAATACTCCCTCAAAATCGAAAAAGCGGCACCAGTATCCAAGAGGAAGTTAATGAAGCGTCCATCCACCAGGAAGGTGACCCTAGGCTCTTGATTCTTGATGGTAATAGTCTGGAGGGAAGGCCCAGGACTCCATCAATCCTCCTCTGCCAAGCCCAGGTGAGGCTGGGGTTGCTGGGCAGCAGACCAACCTTCCTTCTGGGTTGTTGGGCAGTCTGCCCCCCAGTGTCCACTTTGATGGCATTTTGCGCAGGGGTTGTAGGGTGTCCTCGGCGAAGAACAATTCCTGGTCCAATGTCCCTCCTTACCTCATTTGAAGCAAGCTCCAGGGGGGGTCATATTGGGACGGCATGGTGATGGCCTTCTCTGAATGAGCTGGGCCAACATTTGGAATTTGGCATTTTCAGCCCTCTGCCTACGGAATTCACTTTCATCCTCTCTACCATGAAAAACCTTGAAAGTGACAGCGAGGATTTTGGTCTGAGGAGTAGCAGGGCCCTGTTCAAACTTTTTAAGCTTGGCTTTAATGTAAGGGTAGCTTTGGGCCAGAATATATGTCATTAAGACATGACGGCCATCAGGGGTTTCTGGGTCGAGGTTTGTGTACTGCTGAAGGGACTTGGTTAGTCTATCCAGGAATTCTGAAGGTGTTTCCTCCTTCCTTTGAATGACCTCCTGCATCTTTTGAAAGTTAACAGCCTTGCGGGTGGACTTTTTCAGTCCCGCCAAGAGGCAGGATGTAAAAAGGTCACTAGACTGTAAGCCCATAGGGGATCCTGCTCTGGGACAGCATGAGGGCCTGTGGGTGGTTATGATTGGTCCTATGATTTTCATCAGCATGGGCTTGGGCTAGATCCCAGAACCATTGCCTTTCCTTGGGGAGAAGTTTATTGGCCAAGAGCATGTAGATGTCATGATGAGTGAGGCTATAGGCTTGCAGTACCCATTGAAACTCCTGAATGTAAGTGGTGGGGTCAGTGGTGAAAGAGCCTAACTTCCTCTCTAGCTGAGTAATGTCCGACATGGAGAAGGGCACGTGGACTCTGATGACACCCTTGGGACCAGCTACCTCATGAAGGGGTGCGATTGTCTTGGGCGTGGGAAGGAGTCCCTTAGACCTGATAACAGGAGGACTGAAAGAGGCAGGCGGTGGACAGGAAGGAGAGGGAGGGGAAGGGAATGTCTCTGTGGAAGAGGAGGAGGTGGAGCAGGCAGAAGAGTGGGGAAGGGAGGGGGATGAAATGGAAGGTTGAGGATCCGTGGAATCAGGCAGAGGAAGAGGAGGATTTTGCGGGAGAGAAGGGTCAGTTGGGGCTGGGGGATAAGGTGGGGGTTGATCTGCTGGGTCGAATGAGGAAGAATCTGCGAAGTCAGGAGTAGAACTAGGGGAAGAGAGGGGTTTGCAAGCAAGAAGGACCTGAGAGGGAGGGCAGGAGGAGCAGAGACAGGGTGCTGTGCGAGAAGGCTAAAACATTCAATACAGGGAATCTCACTCCACTTTTTCAGATGCTGGCAGTAATTAAAAAGGTCCAAGAGGAGGTTTGGATCTAAGGAGCCTTCTGGAGGCCAATGATTGCCATTATCCAGTGGATATGTAGGCCAATCTTGGGTACAGAATTTGATTAGAAGTTTGGGCTTGATGTCTGGTGTGAGGGAGAGTGTGGCCAGATTTTTTATTAAACTTTTGAGAGGTGAGGTTTCAGGTACAGATAAAGAGGTGTCCACAGTCACAGGGAGAGATGGAAGAGAGAGAGAGAGAGAGAGAGAGAGAGAGAGAGAGAGAGAGAGAGAGAATAAGTGTAAGCAAGAGAGACAAAGAGAAAACCCGGCCTGGAACGGACTCCGGGAAGCGCTCAGGGCGAATGGGGGTCAGGTGGGCATCCCCAAAATGACCAGCCATCATGAGGAAATACAGAGGGCACTACCTGATCGTCACCAGTGAAGTGCGATCTGTGAGACCCAATGGGTTCGGAGCCACGGGCAACCTGACATCAGGAAAGTTTTCGAACGCAGCAGAAGAAGTAAGTAATGAAAACAGAACTCCGGCTCCAGCAGAATGCAGTTCCAGGATGGGAGTTCAGTTTTCCCCGAGCAGAGAGGCAGCTTCAGCCAGACACAGCAGGCCCGCAGGAAACAGCAACTCTAGCCAGCAGCGGCAGCAGCAGCAGAGGAGGAAAAACCACAGAGCCTCTCATGTAAACTCAGAAGCCTCACACCCCAAAGGGAAACGGATCACCAGAGGGTCCACTGCAACCAGTAAAGGTCTTAGTGGGAGGAATTCCCTCCCCCCTACCAGGCGTCTAGAGTGTGACAGACGATCATGGTCACAAAGCCAGCGGTAGCCCGAAGGGAGTTGGCGAGCCGGGGTCAGGGGAGGCTTACATACAACAAATCAGTGGTGAGTGCAGGAAGCCTGCGTCTGAAAAGAGCAGACCAGGGCAGAGTGCCACGGTGGAGCAGTGGACGGGGCTCTTGTTGGAAAGAGCTCACCCATATCCTCACAAGGGGCACCAGAATGAAAGAACTCCCCACGCAAAGGCACTTCACCGGGAGAATTCCAATTTTATTGCAAAAAGCTGTGTGCTTATATAGAACTAAGGAGGAGATTGGAGGGCTTAGATAAATGGCAGGCAATCCGTTTATTGGCAAGTTCTTTCAGATATCAGCTCCGGAGCCCAGGAATTAGTTCTTATTGGGGCTAAGATTCCCGGCCAGCAAGGTTTGAAATTGGCGCCAGCAGAAGAGTTCACACGGGCGGGAACATTTCGCACCACTGCAGAAAAGAAGAATGTAGGAAGAAGAAGTGCTTAGGCGCCATGTTGGGTTTTTTTTTCTGGGGTATGGCTGCCGTTTATACTTTTCCCAACAATGAGTATACCAGACAGTGCCTTGATTGACTGGTTTTTATGAAAATGGTGTTTAACAGAGATGCCAGAAAGTTGGATCCTGCTGATTAGTGGGCCAAGAGCAAAGGTGGGCATGTGTGTGATAAAACATCAGTGGTGGGACCATGTGGATATGCCATTGGCTTCCAAATGGCTTGTGACTGACATGGTGAAGCCAGCAGACCCTTATATGTAAAGGCATCTTGTTACATGGAGAGGATTCAGGACATTGTTCAGAATCAGGTTGCTATGTTCAAGAGGGCAAGCTATGTGGAATAGAAGCCTGGTTCTTTTATTCTCCTACAGACCCTGACCCACCACATGTGACAGAAATCCCTCACACACTGTGTCCCCGTTGAACTCCTTGTATTTCATGAAGCAAATACCAAACTTCCACTGCAGCACCAAGAAACACCACGAAAATAGAGGATGACCATATGGCTTCATAGTCCACACTAGAGACATTTAGCCCCAAGGGGCCACAGTTTACCTTCAAAGGGAGAATTCAGCACTGGTGTCTCATGTTCATTGGAAAATAAGAAACCATGTCCTCCAGGTCACATAGATGCCCAGGTTTATGGTTTCACTAGAAAGGAAGCTAAAGCACGTGACAACAACATATATTTCAAGTGCCCAACCTCACAGGCAGTATCTCAAGAAGTCTCTAGGACAACAGACCTCCATGTTTTTGAAGTGTTTACCCTGTCCCTTACTTTTGGAAACTCCTCTAACACTTCCAAGGTTGTGAACTCCTGATCGCATTCCATTCCAGATATGTATTCATGGATTTTCTAACTCTTCTCCTCTAATTGTGTCTTACATGGGGTGAAGGTGTTGTCAAGGTATTGTTCTGGATGAGAGTGGGAAGATTTTGGTGTAGCACATATTTACATACACATTGGATTCATTTTCCAATTTTCCATTCGAAATACTGAATCCCTGTCAGTAACCCATACCCTAATAGACTCTGACTACTAATCCTAATATGATGGAGACAAATAACCCAAACATAATATTAATACAAGCAGTTCAGAGGAGGCATGGTGTATAGTTGGTCCTGCCTTTTGCATGATATAGTGTAGGAGTTATAAATCTTGTCAATTGTTTGTTGAAATAGTACTCCATGTGTTTTTAAAGTTAACACATATGTGAATTTCTGTCTCCTTTTTTCTGTAGCCAATTCAGCACATGTATTTTTATATGCACATAAAAAATCCTACCTGGTATCACACGTACATTTTTGTGAGGTGGCTAACTTAGCAGAAACAAAGTATGAGAAGAGATCACCCCTCCTAAACGCTTTTGGAACTGAAAATTCAAACTATGAGTGAGATTTTTAGTTGAACAACATTATACATAAATCCATGTTCAGTAAAATTAATATTTTTGGATCGGTGGATGATATATATTTCACGATGAATTTTGATTGGCATATATATTGCTACTTTCTAATGTTTCTCTGTGATATATATATATATATATATATATATATATATATATATATATATTGTCTAGATTTTTCCAAATATAAAATATATGTGTCCTATTATACACTCCCTAAATAATTCACTCATGCTCATGTATGTGGTTTTATAATCAAATTTTCATACGATTATTTTCAGAAATATTCATCCACCTGAAATACATATTTGTTTTCTAGTACTGAAAACTCACTTCACTGAATGGTGCAAACAAATCCTTATATTTCTACTGTAACTGACCCAATTTAACATCAATGCAAGTAGATTCCAAAGGGGCATGATGTGTATTTTGACGTTCATTTTTATTTAACACTGGTACATTACTATTTCTTCAGTTTTTGTACATCATAGTATATACATTTCATCCACAAGTTCACAAATTTAAAGACATTTGAAACACATTCAATCACTTCCTGCTTCAGTACACATGTATTCCTCCTTGCTTTTGACTGGTTATTTATTGAGACTTCTTTCCAAACACATTATTTTCGATTTCCATAATCAATTTTGAAGCAAAACTCACACACACTTTATGATAAACCACAACCCTAATATTACCATTAGATGTATAACTGGTTGGAATGAATGTATGTATGTCAATATGACATTTCCTGTGTATTTTCAGATATCAATTTATTCCAATTTCTAAAGTTGGAATCAGTTATATTATATATTCACACATGGTACACATATTTGTGCCCCCAATACTAATTTATATCTCTTCTAAATATTGCTCCCAGAAATGGTGCAAGAAAGACTCATGTCACCTGATCTACATATATATTCTGTCAACAAAATGCAAAGTCACACTTACAATTGTACCAAAGCCTAAATGGAATGTGAGTATGGATTATGAAAATCACCCATGTCCAGGTTGCCTAATGCTCTCAAATGTCAATCCTATTGGTGACTACATATTTGTTTCTTCCTAAGATTATGTATTCAACCTCAAGCCTGTTGAAAATGTCTAATCCTATCAATCACTTCATCATTTGCCTGATTTCCTAATGTCTCTAATGATATCTGCTTTCCTACATATTTTCCCCAGTTCATCATTGTGACTGACTCTTCACATGTGCTGACATTTACATTTTCTGTCTACCTGAAACCCTATTGCTAAAGAACTTTTTGTCCAAATCCTATACTCACTCTTTTTTTCTAATCCTACCAACTATCTTCCTAATCCTACCAACTATCCTTTTTTGACTGGATGTTCTCTTCGACATTCAATTATCCAAGGTACAAGGTCCTATGCCATAATGTATAGATTTATCTGAGACACATGTGCACAACATAATTCCGAGTGAAGTATCCCAATCAAGGATCCAATGCCCTTTTGGGCTTCAAATCTTACCTAGATTTGTGTTTTCATACATATATTTCACCTCTATATATACTTATAAATATTGCAGGTTCCCAATACCATTATTCATGCAGCAGAATGATTCCTAACCCAAATCAAACATGTTATTAACCCTAACCATACTTTGTTCCTCAATCTAACTTTACAGAAAAGCAAGGACAGAGTTGGTCTTATAAAGAAATGTAAGAGATCTTTCACCTGCTGAGAACCTCAAAGGTCCATGCAGAAGTGAACCCTGGGGAAGATATAGAAAGCTATGAAGGACCTGAGAGAGCAAAAGTCATCTTTCATGACAAAAAAAAAAAAAACAGGTCAGGATGAAGGGGTGTGTCTGAAGCAGTCTATCTCTTCTTAATGTAGAGAAGATGGACCAAACCAGGCCTGTGTGGAGAGCTGTTCACGGGTGCCTATGTTTGATATACCATTCTTACTTGTGAAAGTGTCACAGGAAGTAGGGGCAGCCTCCATCTATTGGGACACTTGGAAGCAACTGTTAGGACAAAGAGGTTGCCAAGGCAGTGACCTCATTCAGTTCCTGAAGGAAGTGACCTATATCATTTTCTTGGTGATGGAACTCTCTGAACTTGGGATCCAGGATGCCAGGCACCCAGAGGCATTCCCAGTCACAGTCCCAGTGGCCACACATGTTTGGATTTACCAAGGACAGAATCGGTCTTTCTTGGTAACTACTGATGTGAGGATGGCCAAATTCCAGGAGAGCTCTGAAGAGGGGTCTTTCCTGAGAAAGCAGGTAGTGTCTCACTACTGAACTGAAACCCACAGTGCCTCCAACTTCATCCATGAAAAATGGCTAGATAAATACAATAAAATTTTTTAAATTCCCTTAACCAGGTGGCACTGGAGAACCTTTGGATGTCTTTTTCCTGGTCATGAGTGTACAAGAGAATGCCATGATTGACGGTATTTCATGAAAATGGTGTAGAACAAAGATGCCAGTAAGTTGGACCCTGCTGAGTAGTGGGCCTTTTGCAGTGGTGGGCAGGTGTGTGATAATACAGCTGTGGTGTGGCCAGGAGGATTTTCCATTGCCTTCAAAATGGCTTGTGACTGATATGGTGCAGCCAGCAGACCCTTCTTGTTATATGGAGAGGTTTCCGGGCAAAGTTCAGAGTCAGATTTCTATGGACAAAGGGGCAAGCTTTGTGAGATAGAAGCCTGGTTGTTGCATTCTCCTGCAGACCCTGACCCACCACAAGTGACAGAACTCCCTCTAATACTGGGTCCCAGTTGAACTCATTGTATTTCATGAAGCAAATACCAAACTACCAGTGCAGCAGCAAGAAACACCACGAAAAGTGGAGGATTACCAAATGGCTTCACAGTTCACACGGGGAGACACTTAGCACCAAGTGGCCACAGTTTACCTACAAATAGAATATTCAGCACTGCTGCCTCATGTTCATTAGAATACAAGAAACCATGTCCTCCAGGTCACGTAGATGCAGACCCAGCTTTTATGGTGTCACTAGAAAGGAAGCTAAATCTCCTTGCAACAACATATATTTCAAGTGCCCAAACTCAGAGGAAGTTTCTCAAGAAGTTTTTAGGCCGGCAGAGCTCCATGTTTTTGGAGTGTTTACCTGTTAGACCAGGACGCTAGAAAAGACCACTGACTCAAATTAAAATCAAATAAAATTAAGCTTATTATTTCCACCGGCCATGCTGCCTCTCCCTCCCAAAACGAAGGGAACAAGACAGCAACCCCAGCTTTCCTACAGCCCAGCTTTATAGCCCAGAAAGTTACACAAAAGGGGGGTTACAGATAACAGAACTCTGATAAACATCACACTAAAGGTAGTTTACAATTTTTTTGCTGTCCCTACATGAGAATTCATGAGGATCATTAGAGCCTCAGAGAGGGTTGTTGTCTTGCCAGAGAAGGCAAATATTTATGATGTGTCACTAAAGTTTCAGAGAGGGCTGCTATCTGGTCAGAGAGCCAGGCATGTGTGAGTTCAAGGCGCGGGCAGGCATTCCACGCAGGTTCAGAATTTGAAGTAATTAATGGTAAAGCCAAAATTATCTTTTCATGGCTTTGTGGCATGATGGCTCCCAATTTTAATAAAAGATCAGGTTGGGTCTACAATTCCCCCCTTTTCTCTGTGTCCCTTTCAAATCTTTGAGAGATTATGGGAAGAGCACTGAGGAAATTTTAATCCCTCAGGTAAGAGTCTCCAAATTTTTAGAACTCACCCAAAACCGATCTCGCTGATTTTACCCTTCTTAATTACTTATATTGATAGTCTATTTATCTTTCTCTCCATTGTTGTAAGAAGAGTGGCATCACTAATTTTTTCTTCTTCTGTCCTGAGACAGGGTGACGTAAGTGGGCTCGGCGTGAGGGACATGAGTTGCCTATTAGAAGTCAGTTGAGAGACATGAGTTGCCTTTTAGAAGTCAGTTCGGTTTGAAGTCAGGTTGGGGAAGAACAGGTTGTAAAGTCATCTGTGAATGGGTTCTTCTATGAGTGAAACAAAAACCATGAGTACTGGATAAATGTTGCAGCAGCTAGAACATGTCACTGTATAGACATTCCCTCACCAGTCTTTAATATCCCCAGTTATCAGGACTGTCAACTTAATATTTAACTTTAAGTGTTACAGTTGGCCCTCCCAATAAGACACAGTTTAATAATTTAATGTCATCTGATCTTGTAAAATCCTTTTACTAGTATGACCTCTGCGTCTAATAGAGAAACCTTTAATTCTGTTACTCAGGGCTGGATAATCGTACTAGCAAACACCAAGCCTACCTTTGTAGGTTAGGAATATCTGTAGGTCTTAAACTGAAAACTTCTGCCTGTGGCAGCTCTTCTTGATAGTCTCTTTTTATGAGTATTAGGCATTCCTGTGTGAGAATCCTTATTTGTAGCCTCCAGTCTTACTTGTTTTGGGAGGATAAGATAAAGTGCATACCTTAAAATTTTATTATTATTATTATTATTATTATTATTATTATTATTATTATTATTATTTAATATGCCCAGGAGTGGCTGTATTTTGGTCTTAACTGTCTTTGCTAAGTGTTTAAGATGAAGCAGTCAAACTGACTTTTGTTTCCATCTATTGTTAACAGTCAGCTGACCTTTTATGGGAGTCAATTCTGGGGAAACTTGAGAAGAGATTCTCAGTTCTGCTAGTGCCATTTGCGCTAGGTGGGTCCAGGTCTTGCTTGACCATTTGGCTTCCCTCAGAAGCATCATGGATGTCTCCTTTCTATGATGACTCTCCTCTTTGTAACAAATGCACTGATTGGCTTTCTGTTCTCCAGTGGTCTCATTAATCTCCCTGATCAGGAGGTTATGTGGCTCAGAGTTGCAAAGCTCTTTAGAGAAGTCCCCTGTTCCCTGGATTCAGACTGACTCAGAGGGCAAGAGCCAAATATTGGTTTTCTTGGCCCTTTTCATTTAACATTAATTTTAAATCCTAATCTTAAACATCCAGCAAATAAATTTTAACAGCCTTATATTAAGAGTACTGGGCTTTAATGTCTATAACTTTATAATTACCTTTTTATTAATTGGGATCTGTATTATTCTGTCTGTATTGTAGTTGATGACTTATTATCTTGAATAAACCCATGTTGTGTTCTTATAGCAACGCATTTGTAAAACACTAACAGGGAATCTTTAGATCACTTATAAGAAAATTTCAAACTAAAATTAACAAAAGTAAAAATACTTAGTTCGTGTAATATCTTCCCTGAATTTTTTGGCTGAGTTATACATTATATCCCCTGTTTGAGATCCTAGGAATATTGACAATAAAAAAAAACTTTTTAACATAACTTTAAAGAAATATTATCTGACCTACATGTTTCATAGTCATTCTCACATGTAGTAAGATGGGACACACAGCCTTATCTCAGGTAAGGCAGGGCTCTTTATAAATCTTAAGTATTTTAATTCTAAAGCTGATCTTTATTTTTAAATATCTTTTGACAAAGTTTACATAAATTGTTTGAGGTCACATGAACATTAGCTAAACACCATATGATATCACATTTAAAACATGAATTAAAGAAATGCTGAAAGTTTTTAACCTTTACAAAGATTAGGCTCTAATTAACTTAAAAATACATTTAAATTGTTCCCCAATGTAAAAAGTAACATAAAAATTTACATATCTTATTGATAACAGGTAAATAAATCCACAATATATTTTTTACCACACAACTTCAGAGCACCAGCTTGATATAATGCTCTTTTAAGGTTTCTACCTTACAGACTTGCATACCTGTAAGATATGAAAACATTAATAGCATAACAATTACATTTATGTTTCTACATTAATCAAGTTTGGCTTTTAAAGAAATGGCAGTACAGTGCTCTAAAATAACAGTTCTTATTTAATCAGTTGTTTAATTTTTATGGTTGCTTGCTCTAGAAAACATAAATCTTAATAAACTCAATGTTATGGGTAAACTTATGTTTTAAGAAATTTTTGCCTCATTAACACATGACTGATTTTTACAATCTTATACAGAGTTTACTAAAAAAAATACAGATCTTAGTAAATCAATCAGATATCTAACTAAAGTACTCATGAATGAGTAATCCCATATCAAATTTACTTTACTTATTTATCAAAAAGTTAGAGAAACGTATTGAACAGTGTAAACCATTTTTATGTTGAAGGAAAGGTACTAGAGCCAAGGCATATTAGACATTTTGTAGATGTTAATATTTTGTTAGATGTTTGAACACCTAGAAAACTTTGTAAGCTTAAATTTAAAGACATTTGTTTTTATCTCTTTATCCAATTTAAATTGAAACATTTAAATCACGTGAATTAAAGATCTTTGGATCCACTTTTTAAAATTTGTTTTTATGAGCGCTTTATTTTATGAGCACTCCTTATATATGTTAACTTATGTGTCATATATATGATATACGGACATATGTATATATAGACATACAACACATAACAAAATTGTGCACACATAATAATAGTAAAGGCCTCGTAGCATTTCGCAGGTGAAATCTTTATTGCAATGTTTCAAGAAGTCCACAGTTGGTCAAAGATAGAACTGATCAGAAAAACATTAACCTAGGTCTGTATGCTCAAAATCATGAGGTCAAAAAACATAAAGTATCTCAGAAAAAAATAAGAGTCCTAGAAAAAATGACTTGCCAGTAATTAGAAAATACCATACAATTTACCTTTTTTTCCTTTAGATCTCAAATCAGTCTCCTACAAAGCTTGCAGGCTTCTTTCATTTGCATTTCAACATAAGTCATGGCTGAGGTCTGGAAGGAGCAGGAAAAAAACTGCTATTCTGAACAGACATCTCAGGACTAAGGCATTTTAACCATAATTTTCAGGTTCGGATGTTGAAAATTATGATACAAGTTTAAGATACAATTCACAAAATTTTATATCTTTACATCTTGTTTGGTCAACAGACACCATACTATGATTTACTATCCATGTCCAAATTAATGCACTGGTACACACAGTGACATTTTCCCAGGCTACCCAATTCAAAATTGGTGAAAAAAAAAGACTGTATGATTGGGAAGTTTCTTGCCAACTTGGAAGTAGAGTTCTTCAGTTATCCATTGTAAGTATTTAAGTTCTCTGGCATGAATTATCTGAAATCATAAACTAAACAATTACCTAAACCCGACTTTTAACTGCAAGATTGTGCAATGCTTCAAAAACCCATTCAGATACCAGATTGTTAAAATAAAACATCATCATTTCGACACACATTCAGCTAAGATCATTCCCAAAAAACAATTTATAATATCAACACATTATTGCACATGCCTAAAAGGGCCAGAAAGAAAGACACAATACAGACCAAAAGGAGGTCCAGACTATGGCTGTCAGAGAGAACCCTTTAAACCAGAGCAGATAAGAGAAAAATCTCATACACCAGTGGGACCATAGCTGTCCCCACAAGGGGACCAGATGTTTTCACAGAGGGGCAACCTGAAATGTAAAATAAAGTGTCTCCATGGTGATTTTACTGCATTTAGTGTCACCTTTTTCTTTTTCTCTTTTTTTAACAAGACAGAGGTGGCATAATCCTTACAGTGCAGGGAAGGAAGGAGGTAATTCCCTGAATCAACAGGGCTTTGGCAGCTGCTGGGAGTCCCTCAGTTTCTCCTTTTACATACAGGATTAGCTCCTCTGATTCAGTTCCACACCAAGCATGCTCTATCTCCTAACATTTCAGTAGATAGGTCTCACAAAGTTCCGGGGCGGAGGGGGGGTACAAGATTTGTAACTTAAAGTTTGGTTCCTGACCTTGAAGCCAATTAATACCAATTTAATAATGAGGACTGGGTTTTGAGAAAAAGAAAAAAGGAGGTTTATTGCTTGGCTAACAAAGGAGAAACACAGGGGACTCTGCCAAAGTTGTGACTCTCTTTATCTGGAGGGACAAGGGGTTTTAAAGGAGTTTCACTTGTTAACCTGGGAGATACTCTGTTCTTAGGTCCCCAGCAGGCATTTCCCTCTGCAATGGGTGTGCTCCAGGCAGCCAGCTAGGGGCTTCTATCATCCTGCTTCGCAAAGGGGGATAAAGTTCATTGCAGTTCCTTAAAACACAGTCCAAAGGGGTGTCAGGCTTACTCTCTTTATTTCTGATTTTCATGTCCAATATATTTAAGTTTTTACCACCAAAATCACACAACAAAACGAACAAAAACAAACAAACAAAAAAACAAAAAATAGAACACAGAACACAAATAAACAGAAACCCAGTGGCTAAACACAGAAACAGGGGAACAGTGCAACATCTTGCTAAAGCTCCAGGGTAGAAGCGCGTGCGTGCTCATCGCCACCTCTCTACAGTTCCAGAGGAATTCCCTACAGAACAGAACAGAGGACAGAATGATTCTCGTTACTGTTCTGCACAGAAGTATATGTGAGCCTCCCCGTGCCACATCTCTGTCATCAGAAGAGATCTCCCTTAACTGCATATCAGATGTTATAAAGGAGCCACTTACCTATGGAGGCCTCCTCCATCAGGTGCTTGCTAATAGTTTTAGTGCAGAGGTTCACTGTAGTGCTCCCTGGACTAAAGGCTCTTTTCCAAATATAAAGAAGATGGACCAAATCAGGCCTTCGTGGAGAGCGGTTCCTTGGTGCCTATGGTTGATATACAATTCTAATTTGTGAAAGTGCCACAGAAAATAGGGTAAGCCTCCTTCTCATGGTACGCTTGAAAGCAACTGTTTGGATAAAGTGGTTTCCAAGGCAGAGACCTAATTCAGTTCCTGAAGGATGAGACCTCACCTCAATCCCTTGGTAATGGAACTCTCTGAACTTGGGATCCAGGAAGCCAGGCACACAGAGTCAGTCTCAGTCCCAGTCCCAGTGTCTCACTTGCTTCAATTTAGCAAGGACAAAGTCAGTCTTTCTTGGTACCTACTGATGTGAGGATGGCCAAATGCCAGGAGTTCTCTGAAGAGGGGCCTTTCCTGAAAAAGCAGGTAGTGGCTCACAGCTGGCTCCTGAACACTTCACAAAGTTGGACAAGGAGACCAGATCTGAGACAGGACACGCCATATTGGGGGAACATAGTATGGCCCAGCAGTCAGAGGATACTCTGGAGAGTGAGAGACCTACTTGGGGAAGGAGGTGCCTTTGTGGGTGTAGATGTGTGTTTGTGGTTTTGTCTCATGTTCTGAGAATAGGCAGGAAAGTCGGTTTGTTTGGTTTGGAGTGAACTGTTTCTAGTAAGTTGTTTCACAAGGCGAGTGTTTCTATGTCTGTGTATCCCACAGTGTCCGTGCTTGTAGACATTAGAAAAGAGAATGCATCAATGGATGTTTCCTGTCAAGTAGAAAGCTTCCCAGCATTCATCCTGCCCAATTTATGAATGCACTAGGGCTTGCCTTATCGATGGGCAACACCTGCTATTTTCCTAAGTTCATGTTTTCTTCCTGAAATCTAGCCACTCTCCAGAATAGGTTCATGCATTTGCATCCAGGATATGTACCACCTCCAACCACTGTGACATGGACATGTACTGGATAGCTGAAGAGAATGGCAAGCATCTCAGAAAAGTCAGATATCAGTGTGACCCGGAAAGTCTCAGTAGAGAAACCCTGCAAAGGGCCTTTTGATTACCTATTGTTCTGTTGCCCTGAATGTCAGGAAGTTCTTTGCCTCAGGCCACGCTTTTGTGAAGCCTGAAGAAAACAGTTTTCAAATGGAAATGAATGGGCATCACCTGTGGCTCTTTGCTTAAGTGCGTTGTAAAGGGATGTGTCTGAATCAGCCTCTTGGCCCTGTGTGAGCCTGTGGCTTAGATTATCAGCACCTGATGGGTCTAAAGAAAGATCCCATGTGTGGATCCATAATCAAAATGGCCAAAAAATCAGTCATTGTTGATGAAGTCTCTCGCATTCCTCTGTAAGGTTCCTGACCTCCATCAAGTGAGAAAAGGGATCCATTGGGTCAATTGAGTTCTTCAAAGCCCTGCAGATGCTAGCCCATAGGTTCTTGGGTTTTCTTATGAATCCAATTCAAATAAAGACTCTAAACCCCACAGACAGTAGGCCTCAAATTGAAGAACAGAGCTGTATTAATGGCAGGCATATTTGATCACTCCTGGTTCACAGGAAGGGTGTCCAGGCCACTCTGACTTTTGGCAAATGAGGGGAAAGGGAGATTATTTGGGACACTGTCTTGTGCTGCGCCTCTCATGGAATCCTCCTGCCAGAAGTTATGATGAGTGTCTATTTGGAAGAAGATGAGTGCCATTTCGGAGTGTTTTGGTTTTAATTGTGGGCATTTGTGTGGCGGTTGGTAGAGATAATTGGGTCCACCTTGTCTTGAATTTTGGTGTGATTCCCCTTAAAGACTGTATTTTGGAACTGACCTCTGAGAAGGTACAAGGTCCTGTGTCATTGTATATCCATAATTCTAGGACATCTCCACGGAATGTAATTCAAAGCTAAGTATACCAATCAAGGACCAAATGAACTTCTGGGCTTCAAATCTTACCTAGATTTCTGTTTTCATACTTATATTGAAAGGTTAATAAAATAGGTACTTGTCACGTCCTGTTTTTCTGTATGCTTAATAAAACACTGTTGAAATCTTGAGAACTGTTTGCTCTTCTTGTTCCCAGAATGTGCTGCCCCCAACTGCCAACCTGCAGAATGTACTCCATCAACCATTTGCACGCAAACCGCCCACTCGCCCTTAACCATCAATAAACTTCCCTCCCTGCCCTCTCCAAGGAAAATATATAAGCACTTCTTAAGCTGTTCTCAGGGCTCTCTGCTCTATTCAACTGATCTCTGAGCCCTTGCATGCCGAACTCCCAATAAACCCTTTGAGGTTGCATTAGACAGTCTCTTGGTGGTCTCTTCCAGCGACGCTCACCCGACCTTTACTTCTGGTGGCCCCAGCGAGATCCGGCAGCTGCAGATGAAAGACCCCCAATGGGCTCCTCTGGGGGTAAATAAGGCCCCTCTTTCTGGTTTCAGGATTCAGGTTAGGGTTTGACAAAATGGCTATTGGTAAAGAGCGTGAGCTCTCTCCCACGGTGGCTGACACACATGTCACAGAGCCACAGGCCATGTTCCTGTGGGATGGACTCGGGAAATCGAAGAACCATAGTCTCCTCGACTCAGTGATATTTTCTTTCAGATTTGGAATTGGCAGCCCATCAGGATTTGCCCGCTACTCAGTCCTGGTCTCAGTATTGGACGTCCATTGTCTGTCTTTATTGTCTTGTCTTGTCTGTGTCGTGTGTCTTTGCTTTCACTGTCTGTGTATATTTCATTATGGGACAGAGCACTTCAATGCCTCTGTCCCTGACCCTTAATCACTGGACCAAAGTCTGCTTAAGGGCTCAGATTCTTTCTTTTTCATTAAAACACCAGACCTGGCAGATTCTGTGTCTCAGAATAACCCACCTTTGTAGTCGGATGGCCCCTAGAAAGATGTTTCTACTTCGCACTAATTTGAAAAGTCTGAGATATTGTCTTTCAGCCGGGGCCACATAGCCATCCAGATCAATAGCCATATATCTTAACTTGTCAGGACCTCTGCAAATCTCCTCCTCCATGGGTGAAGCCTTTTCTTGTCCCTGCACCCACTCCTACTCCTTCCCCTACGATTCTATCTCTCAAACTCTCTGCTCCTCAACCTCCACCCTCTGTTCTCCCTGAGTCTCAAGACTCTACTCGTCCTTATCCTCTGCCCTTGTCCCCCAACCCCCAAAACCCTGTAAGTAATTCCCCTGCTGCTTACTCAGCCTCTCCACCATTCGAGGAAGCCAGGATGGCCCAGCACCCTCCAGATGACTGTCGAATGGCACACACAGCCCCTCCTTCCCTAGAGGAAGCTGACCCGGCTAAAAAAACTCAGAGAACTCACCAACGTTTTCACACCTGCCTACTTGGGATGACTGCCAACAACTCCTAGGGACTCTCTTCACGACAGAGGAATGAGAGGAAAAACTTCCTGGAAGCTAGAAAAAAATATCCTCGGACTTGATGGGCGACCAACACAACTTCCCAACATAATCAAAGCCGGCTTCCCCTTAAACCAACCCAACTGAGACCCCAACACCTTTGAAGATAGGGAGCATATGTCCAATTATTGCCAGGCTCTAATAGCGGGTATCCAAGGGGCCGCTAGGTGACCAACTAATTTGGCCATGGTAAGAGAAATTATTAAAAGGCCTGATGAATCTACCTCTATGTTTCTAGAGAGAATTATGGAGGCATATAAGAGATATACTCCTTTCGATCCTCAGGCAGCAGATCAAAAGGCATCTGTCATGATGGCCTTAATTGGGGAAGCTGCCATGGATATTAAAAAAAAAAAAAGTTAAAAGAGAGGTTTAGTCAGAGAAGCCAAAAAAATATACTATAAAAGAGAAACAGGGAAAAAGAAAGGGAGCAAAGGGATGATGAGAGAAGCAAAAGAAAGACTAAGGCATTGACTTAGATCCTGGTCACAACAAGAAAGAGGCCAGAAATTAAGACATAAGGTGACAGGAAGGGATACCTGGGCCCGTGCTAGAGGCCACCCCTGGCCTCAGATCAATGTGCCTACCGTAAAAAAAAAGGACACTGGGCCAAAGAGTGCCCTATAAAGAGACAGACACGCCAGCCAGCCATTCTGACTCTGGAGGATGACTAAGAAAGTTGGGGCTCAGATTCCTTCCCCTAGCTCAGGGTAACTTTTGAAGAGTAGGGGACCCCAGTAAACTTTGAAATGAATACAGGAGCAGTATACTCAGCCCTTAGGGCCCCATTGGGCCGTCTATCAAATAAAAGGTCTGTAGTTCAAAGAGCTAATGGCAGTAAATATTGGGCTTAGACTACTAAGAGGATCATGGACCTGGGGAAAGGAAAAATCCATCACTCCTTCCTAGTAATCCCAGAATGCCCGCACCCATTGATGGGCAGAGATCTGCTCACCAAGCTCTGGGCCAAAATAACTTTTAACCCTGAAAGCCCCCAAAAGAAATTTCTAAATCCTTCAGTAAAAACTCCTATAGTCACGGCTGTAACTATATTAGTAGAAGATAAACATCCACTCTTCACACCCCCCAAGACTGATCAAACAGGCAAGCTACCGCAGAAATGGATAACAGATAACCCAGATGCCTGGGCAAAAACTGCTGTGTTAGGCCTGGCCGTGAAACAACCTCCAATAACAGTGGAGTTAAAAACCTCAGCCTCCCCAATCAATGTCAAATAATATCTTCTAAGCATAAAAAGCTAAAGATGGGATAAGGCCCTATATTCAGAAATATCTGGCCTTAGGGGTCCTAAGGCCCTGTCAATTGCCCTGGAACTGTTATTAGAAGAAAAAGCCAGGAACCGGGGACTATCAACCTGTTAAAGACCAAAGAGAGATCAACAACAGAGTGCAGGACATTCACCCCACAGTACCTAATCTGTTCCAACTGCTTAGCACTCTGAACCCTGAGCAGAAATGGTATACTGTTCTGGACTTAAAACAAGCTTTCTTTTGCTTGCCTCTGCATAAAGATAGTCAGTTGCTGTTTGCTTTTGGGTGGGTAGACCCAGAAACCGGAAAGTATAGTCAACTAACTTGGACTAGACTCCCAGAGGGGTTCAAAAACTCCCCCACTCTCTTTGATGAAGCCCTCCACAGAGATCTCAACAATTTCAGAACTACACACCCCGAAGTCACCCAGCTTCAATACGTGGATCACCTGCTACTGGCATCCAACACCAAGGAAAACTGAACTGGGACCCAAGCACTATTATCGGAGCTTGCT
This sequence comes from Callospermophilus lateralis, assembly GCF_048772815.1. Lineage (NCBI taxonomy): Eukaryota > Metazoa > Chordata > Mammalia > Rodentia > Sciuridae > Callospermophilus > Callospermophilus lateralis. The sequence continues at coordinate 92,852 of NW_027515635.1, forward strand.
CAACTCGGGTATAGAGCTTCTGCCAAAATTGCCCAATTTGCCAGCAAGAAGTAACCTTCCATGACTATTTCCTCAGGGGCGGTAAACGATGGCTCACTGAGCCCAGAAAACAAACCGTTGAGCAGATACCAACCCCATCTTACAGCAGACAACTAAGAGAGTTTCTTGGGATTGCTGGGTTTTGCAGGTTATGGATAAATGGGTTCGCGTCCTTAGCTGCTCCTTTATACCCGCTGTTAAAGGGAGATGCCCAATTCCAATGGACCCCTGAGTAACAGGAAGTTTTAGATAACATCTAAGGACACTGACACTGAATGCCTCAACTTTACTGAGCTCAGCCTGCAATTACAGAAAGCCCTACACTAAGTTAAAAATGTACGTCAACTCACCACCTTGGTTCAAAGAAACTGCAGGCACTCCTGTAGGATTAAGAACAGAGTTTTCCACTAACCAACACACAGCGAAAGAAAAAAACTGAACCGGTAACAAAAGCCTGTTGGGTCAGTCAATTGTTTAATGCTTACCCTTCCAAGTTTCTTAGAGGAAAGCACCTATGAGGAACCAGACCAGGAAAATTCTGGGAAGTGGACATTACTGAAATTAAGCCAGCAAGGTATGGACTTAAATATCTCCTAGTCTTTGTCGATACATTTTCAGGATGGATTGAAGCCTTACACACACACACACACACACACACACACACACAGGAAAAAAAAAAAAAAAAAAAACAACGGCCCAAATGGTTCTCAAGAAGATCCTGGAAGGTATTTTTCCAAGATATGGTCTGTTTAAGGTAATAGGGTCTGATAATGGACTTGTGTTCATGGCCCAGGTAAGTCACGTGTGGATTAATTGTAAGTTACATTATGCTTATATACCCCAGAGCTCAGGAGAGGTAGAAAAAATAAATAGAACCATTAAAGAGACCTTAACAAAATTAAGCTTAGAGACTGGCATAAAAGATTGGACTATGCTCCTGCCTTATGCACTGTTTCATGCGAGAAATACTCCCTCAGTTTCTCTGTGTAACCTCACCCCCTATGAAATTCTCTATGATGCCCATCATCCAGTAAGGGACCTAATCCCCAACTCTAAGGCCTAACAATCCCTTCCACACCCCTTGCTTGACAGACTTAAAGCCATTGAAAGAACTCAGTGATAACTGTGGAAACAGCTGGCCACTGCCTACCAACCTGGGGACGAGGGGATTCCACATCAATATCAAGTAAGAGACTTCGTCTACATAAGACAACATCAGGTGTCATTCCTAGAACCCCGCTGGAAAGGAACATACCAGGTGCTACTTATAACACCTACAGCGGTAAAAGTAGACAGAATCACTTTTTGGATCCATGCCTCTCATCTAAAGCCTTCGCTGTGTCCAGACTCTGGTTGGAAACTGGAAAAGACTGGTAACCATTTCAAATATCGCATTCGCTATGTGGACAAGACTGTAGACTCTCAACTTGGCCACCAGTACTCCTAACCCTCATCAGCCTGTTCAGCAGTGAAGGCTGATCTCAAATCCTACTAGACAAGAAGTATGGTATATCTCGCATACAGCCCCCTTAGGGACCTGGTGGCTATCTCTCCACCCAGACATTTTTCAGCTTGGTATACGTCTTTCCTATTGAGATAACCCTGATGAAGAGGATCCCACTAAAGTTTCATTAAATCCCTTCCGTTCCATAGATAATTGAAACAAACATTATGGATGCACAGAAACGCGAGCCAGATTCAGGTTGGCTAGCCTAGATTATGATGTATGCCCGGCGGACTATCAAAGCCACAAACAGCCATGGCTGTGTGGGGGAAAAGCCAACTTCTTGTGTAACTCATGGGGATGTGAGCATACCGGGGCTGCCTGGTGGAACCCAAACTCCTCATCACATTCAGTACACAGCATTGGCCATATTACCAATTAGACAACCAAAAGCTATGGCCCCCAGAGGGTTCTCTAGATCCTCAAATTCTGCGTGACATTTTTAACTTCGGCAAGTGCTCAAAAGGGGAAAATTCCCCTATGTGGAATCCTTTTCCCTCCTTCACTCACATCCTGTACTATGCTTCTCCAATAGTTCCTCACCCTCAGTCTTCTGCTCTAGAGTCTCTGCTGTCACTCCCACCTCAGCAACGTGATTTCTCACCTCCAATTACTAGATCAAAAACCCAAACCTCTGCCAGTTCTCAGACCATTGCCCCCTTGCTGAGGTAGCAGGTACCGAGGTACCCCTCCACTCACTCACTCCTCTCTTTTTCTGTCTGTGCGTGCACTAGGTCCCACCAAGTCCTCTAAGAAGCTAAACCAAAGCTCAAACCAGCTGAGAAGAGCCCTCAGACCCCTATCCAAGATGTAATAAAAATGGCCTTTAAAGTTGCTTTGTCATCACTGAAAACAGGTTTCTAAAAATTTAAAGTCCCTCAGGGGTTTTTGGAATACTCACTCCCATCTTCACCTCTGCTCTACCTGTTCTACTGCTCAAGTTTTGTTCTAGGAAAATCCCAAACCCCTTTTCCATTATTCTTTTACATCTCATCTTCCTCATTCTCAGATCCACGGAGCTGCTCTCAGCCTCGCCTTCCAAGTCTTCCCCCTCTGTACCAGGTCCATAGATATGTCTTAAATAACCTTCTCCAGAAGTCTTCACCGAGGCTTACATTAGGTCTTTCAGAAAAAGAGTCCCTCTGAAAGAGTTCAATGTAGATAAACTTCCACTTTTCGTGTTGCCCTGTTCTACTTGGCCACTGGCTGGAAAAATCACCACCCCTAAGCTTGACACCGCCTTACTAGGTTTTCACAAAATATGTGAACAAAGCCTCTGGCCTTGAGCTGGGGCTTCACAGAGATGACTACATTTCTAAGATAAAAAAGTTACCAACTGGGCTTCATGGTGACAGCTGGCAGGGAGAAAAAAAAGAGACAAAAAAGCTCTCCCTTTCCAAGGTGTCCTTGAAAAGTTAACTTGCCCAGAACAGAGGAACAAAAACAGAAACAAAAACTGATTTTTGTGAATTTCTACAGACTGTGAACTTCTGATCCACTTCCCTTACATATTGGGTACAAATTCTAAAACTACCAAAACTTGGGGTTCAGGGGATTAATTGATTACAACAGAAGCAATGCCCTCTAAATCCGGATGCAACCAAATAAGGCTGTTTTCCTGTGTTTGGTGCTATCTTAGGTCCCTTTCCTTGTCCATCCCTACAACAGTATAATTCTATACACTTTAACATTATTTATGTTTTCATAAAATGGTCAATATATGTGATTAATTATGTAATGATGCAGATGTTTTCCAGAGTTCTCTATCATGACGTAGGTTCATTTAAAGATCAAATAGGGGGGCATACAACCCGGTTCCAGCGGGAACCTGTATCCCTCACTTTAGCCATCCTATTAGAAATAATAGTTGCTTAAGGGGTGGGCTAGTCCATGAGACACAACAAAGACACAATTAGAAGCAGAAATAGGCCAAACCTTAAAGACATTAAAAACCGACATCACAGCTTTACAGGAATTTTAACCTCTCTCTTTCTGAAGTTGTTTTACAAAGCAGGCGAGTGTTGGACCTCCTCTTCATGAGAGAAAAGTGCCTTTTTGCTTGCATTGAGGGAAGAATGTTGTTTTTGTGCCGACAATACTGGAGTTGTAAAAGAATCTATGAATAAATTAAGAAAACGACTTGAAGAGCGTCAAAGAGAGACAGAGGCCCCAAAAGGGAGGTTTGAGTCTTGGTTCACATAGTGACCTGATTAACTACGCTTTTATCTGCCATGGCCGTTCCATTAAAATTCCTCATATTATTGCTAACTGTAGGACCCTGTTTGCTCAACCGTGTAGTTTTCTTTCTAAACCAAATCGAACCTGTTATTAATCCTAACCATACACTGTTCTCTCAATCTAATTTTACAGAAGAGCAGGGACAGAATTGGTATTAAAATACAGGAAAATAGAGGATCTTCCACCTGCTGAAAACCTCAAAGGTCCACGTAGAAATGATCCCTGGAGAAGATGTAGGCAAGTATGAAGGACCTGAGAGAGCAAAAGTCTTCCATGGCAAACAACCTGCTCAGGATGAAGGGATGTGTCTGAATCAGCCACTCTCTTCTTAATGTAGAGAAGATGGACCAAAGCAGGCATGTGTTGAGAGCTGCTCCTGCATGCCTATGGTTGACATACCTCTCTGACCTGTGAAAGTGTCACAGGAAGTAGGAGCAGCCTCCCTCTCATGGGAACCTTGAAAGCAACTGTTAGGACAAAGTTGTTGCCAAGGCAGTGACCTCATTCAGTTCCAAAATTAAGTGACTTCACCTAACTTCCTTGGTGATGGAACACTCTGAACTTGGAATCCAGGAAGCCAGGCACCCAGAGCCAGTCCCAGTCCCAGTCCCAGTGGTCAAACTTATTTTGATTTACCAAGGACAGACTCAGTCTTTCTTGGGACCTACTGATGTAAGGATGGCCAAATGCAAGGAAAGCTATGAAGAGGGGCCTTTCCTGAGAAAGCACGCAGTGGCTCACCGCTGGCTCCTGACAACTTCACAGAGTTGGCCAAAAGACCAGATTTGAGACAGAACAGGCTATTTCCAGGGAACATAATAAGGCCCACCAGACAGAGGACACTCCGGATAGTCACAGACCTACTTGGGGGAAGGAGGTGCCTTTGTGGTGTGGGTGTGGGTTTGTGGTTTTGTCTCATGTTCTGAGAATAGGTATGAAAGGCGGTTTGTTTTGTTTGGAGTGAACTGTTTCTAGTAAGTCGTTTGACAAGGCGAGAATTTCTATGTCTGTGTATCCCACTGTGTCCGTGGTTGTAGACATTAGAAAACAGAATGCATCAATTAATATGTCCTGTCTAGTAGAAAGCTTCACAGCATTCATCCTGCCCTATTTATGAATGGACTGCAGCTTGCCTTATTGATGTGCAACACCTGCTATCTTCCTTAGTTTCTGTTTTATTCCTGAATTCTGGCCACTCTCCAGAATAGGTTCATGGTTTTCTGTTTAAGATATGTACAACCTCGAAGCTCTGTGACATGACCATGTCCTGTATAGCTGAAGGGAATGGTGAGCATCTCAGAAAACTCAGATATCAGTGTGACCAGGAAAGTCTTAGTGGAGAAACCCTGCTTGGGGCCTTTTGTTTACCTACTCTTCTGTTGCCCTGAATGTCAGGAAGGTCTTTTCCTCAGTCCACCACTTTGTGAAGCCTGAAGAAAACAGTTTTCAAATGGAAATGAATGGGCATTACCTGTGGCTCTTTGCTTAATTGCTTTGGAAAGGATGTGTCTGAATCAGCTTATTTACCCTGTGTGAGGCTGTGGCTTAGATTCTCAGGTCCTGATGGATCTAAAGAGAGATCCCATGTGTACATCCAAAACCAAAATGGCCAAAAGAGCAGTCCTTGTGGATGAAGTCTCTCGCCTTCCTCTGTAACTTTCCTGACCTCCATCAAGTCAGATTAGGGATCCTTTGGGTCAAATGAGTTCTTCAAAGCCTTGCAGAGTCTAGCCCATAGTTACTTGGGTTTTCTCAAGACTCCAATTCACATAAAGAATCCAAACCCCACAGTCATTTGGCCTCAAATTGAAGAAGCGGAGCAGTATTAACGGGAGGCCTATTTAATCTCTTCTGGTTCACAAGAAGGGTGTCCAGGCCACCCTGAATTTAGGCAAATTAGGTGCAAAAGAGCTTATTTTGGACACGGTCTTGGGCTATGCCCCTCATGGAAAACTCCAGCCATAGTGGAGTTTATTGTGAGTGTCTATATGGAAGAAGATGGGCGCCACGTTGGAGTGTTTTGGTTTAAATTGTGGTCATTTGGGTGGCGGTTGGAAGAGATGACTTGGTCCACATGTTCTTGAACTCTGGTGTGATTCCCTTAGAGTCTGAGTTCTTCAACTGACCTCAGAGAAGTACTGCCATGAATAGTGTTGAGATTTTTGGAAGCCAGGCATGAGCATCGCCCTTGGAAACTGAGTTCTACGCCCAGGGTGGCTTTCCACAGAGCACTGAGCCTCTCAGCCAGGATACCACGAATTTTATTCTGAAAAACTTGACACCCATAGTTGAGAGTCAAAACTCATATGGACCTCACATTGTAGACCTAAATGGGCATAGCATCATATGATCTTCTGGCCACTCTTTGGGAAGCCTTACCTGTGAGTGTTCTCCAGAGATTTCATTGAAATGAGCTTCCTAAACATTTAATGGTTCCTGAAAAAATTGAAACTCACAGTGCCTCCAACTTCATCCTTAAAAAATGGCTAGATAAATACCATGAAATTTTTGAATTTCCCATCACCAGGTGGCACTGGAAAACCTTTTGATGTCCTGTTGCTGATCATGAATATACCAGACAGTGCCTTGATTGACTGGGTTTCATGTAAATGGTGTAGAACAGAGATGCCAGTAAGTTGGACTTTGTTGAGTAGTAGGTTAGAGCAGTGGTGGGCAGGTATGTGATAAACATCTGTGGTGGGGCCATGTGAATCTTCCATTGGCTTCCAAATGGCTTGTGACTGACATGGTGCAGCCAGCAGAACCTTCCATGTAAAGGCAAGTTGTTATATGGAGAGGTTTCAGGACATTGTTCAGAATCAGGTTGCTATGGTCAAGGGGGCAAGATATGTGGGATAGGATCCTGGTTCTTGTATCCTCCTGCAAAACCTGACCCACCATACATGACAGAACTTCCTCTTGCATTGTGACCCAGTTGAACTCCTTGTATTTTGTGAAGCAAATACCAAACTCTCAGTGCAGCAGGAAGAAACACCACGAAAATGGAAGATGACCATATGCCTTCACAGTGCACACCGGCACACATTTAGCCCCCAGTGGCCACAGTTTATTTAAAAAGAGAATTCAGCACTGCTGCCTCATGTACATTGGGAAATAAGAAACCATGTCCTCCAGGTCTCATAGATGCAGACCAAGCTTTTATGGTCTCCCTAGAAAGGAAGCTAAAGCTCTTGACAACAACATATTTTTCAAGTGCCCAACCTCACAGGCAGTTTCTCAAGAAGTCTCTAGGCCAGCAGACCTCCATGTTTGTGGAGTTTTTACCCTGTCCCATACTTTTGGAAACTACTCTACCACTTCCAAGGTTGTGAGCTCCTGAGCATATTGCATTCCACAAATTTATTCACAGATTTTCTAAATCTTATCCTCTAATTGTGTCTTACTTGGGGTGAAGGGATTGTCAAGGCATTGTTCTGGTTGAGAGTGAGAATAATTTTGTGTAGCACATATTTACATACACATTGGATTCATTGTTCAATTTTCCATTCGAAATACTGAATCCTTGACACTAACCCATAACCTACTAGACTCTGACTATTAATTCTAATATGATGGAGAAAAATAACCGAAACAGAATAGAAATACTAGCACTTCAGAAGAGGCATGGTGTATAGTTGGTCTTGCCTTTTGTATGATATAGGGTAGGAGTTATAAATCTTGTCAATTTTTTGTTGAAATAGTTCTGCATGTGTTTTTAAAGTTAACACATCTGTGAATTCCTGTCTCCATTTTTCTGTAGCCTATTCAGCACATGTATTTTTATACGCACATATAGAATCCTACCTGGTATCACACGTATATTCTTGAGAGGTGGCTAACTTGGCAGATACAAAGTGTGAGAAGAGATCACTCCTCATTAATACTTTTGGAACTGAAAATTCAGACTATGAGTGAGCTTCTTAGTTCAATAACATTATACATAAATCCATGTTCAGTAAAATTAATATTTTTGGATCTGTGGATGATATATATTTCACAATGAATTTTAATTGGCATATATATAGCTACTTTTCAATGTCTCTGTGTGTGTTTTGTGTGTGTGTGTGTGTGTGTGTGTCTATATATATATATATATATATATATATATATATATATATATATATATACTCTCTAGATTTTTCAAAATATAAAATATATGTGTCGTATTATACACTCCCTAAATTCATTCTTGTTCATGTATGTGGTTTTATATTAAACTTTTCATAAGATTATTTTAAAAATATTCATCCACCTGAAATACATATTTGTTTTCTAGTACTAAAAATTACTTCAGTGAATGGTGCAAACAAATCCTTTTATTTTTACAGTAGCTGACCCACTTTAACATCAATGCAAGTAGATTCCTATGGGACATGATGTGTATTTTGACGTTCATTTTTATTAAACACTGGTACATTACTATTTCTGCAGTTTTTGTACATCATAGAATATACATTTCATCCACAAGTTCACAAATTTAAAGAAATTTGTAACACATTCAATCACTTCCTGCTTCAGAACATATGTATTCCTCCTTGTTTTTGACTGGTCATTTCATGAGACTTCTTTCCAAACACATTATTTTCGATTTCCATAATCAATTTTGAAGCAAAATTCACACACTCTTTATGATAAACCACAACCGTAATATTACCATTAGATGTATTACTGGTTGGAATGAATGTATATATATCAATATATGATTCCTGTGTATTTTCAGATATCAATTCAATCCATTATTTAAAGTTGGAACAAGTTATATTATTTATTCGCAGTATGGTCTATTCATGCATTATCTCTATATTCGTACATACATGGTACACCTATATGTACCTCCAATACTAATTTATACCCCTTCAAAATATTGCTCCAAGAAATGGTGCAAGAAAGACTCATGTCACCTGATCTACATATACGTTTTATCACAGTAATATTCTGGCCACAAAATGCAAAGTCACACTTACGATTGTACCAAAGCCTAAATGAAATGTGAGTATGGGTTATGAAAATCACCCATGTCCACGTTGCCTAATGCTCTCAAATGTCAATCCTATTGGTGACTACATATTTGTTACTTCCTAAGATTATATATTCAATCTCAAGCCTGTTGAAAGTGTCTATTGCTATCACTCACTTTATACTTTGCCTGATTTCCTAATGTCGCTATTGATATCTGCTTTCCTACATATTTTCCCCATTTCATCACTGTGACTGACTCTTCACATGTGCTGACATTTACATTTTCTGTCTACCTGAAAACCTATTGCTAAAGAACTATTTGTCCAAATGCTATACTCACACTTTTTTCTAATCCTATCAACTATCTTCCTAATCCTACCGACTCTCCCTCTTTGAATGGTTGTTCTCCTCAACATTCAATCATCCAAGGTATCAGGTCCTATGCCATTGTGTATAGATTTATCTGAGACATCTGTGCAGAACATAATTAAATGCTAAGTATCCCAATCAAGGACCTAATGCCCTTCTGGGCTTCAAATGTTACCGAGATTTCTGTTTTCATTCATATATTTCACCTATATAATCTTATATATATCGCAGGTTCCCAATAGCATTATTCATCCAGCAGAATGATCCTAACCCAAATCAAACATGTTATTAACCGTAACCATACACTGTTCCCTCAATCTAACTTTACAGAATAGCAGGGACAGAGTTGGTCTTACAATACAGGAATGTAGGAGATCTTCAACCTGCAGAGAACCTCAAAGGTCCATGCAGAAATGATCCCTAAAGAAGATGTAGGCAGCTATGAAGGACTTGAGAGTGCGAAAGTCATCTTTCATGACAAAAAAAAAACAGGTCAGGATGAAGGGATGTGTCTGAAGCAGTCTCTCTCTTCTTAATGTAGAGAAGATAGACCAAACCAGGCTTGTGTGGAGAGCTGTTCCCGGGTGCCTGTGGTTGATATTCCATTCTAGCTTGTGAAACTGTCATAGGAAGTAGGGGCAGGATCCATCTCAGGGACCCTTGGAAGCAACTGTTATGGCAAAGTGGTTGCCAAGGCAGTGACCTCATTCAGTTCTAGATGAAGTGACCTATGTCACTTTCTTGTTGATAGAACACTCTGAACTTGGGATCCAGGAAGCCAGGCACCCTGAGGCAGTCCCAGTCCAAGTCCCAGTGGTCTCAAATGTTTGGATTTAAGAAGGACAGAGTCAGTCTTTCTTGGCAACTAAATTGAAGATGGACAAATGCCAGGAAAGCTCTGAAGAGGGGCTTTACCTGAGAAAACAGGCAGTGGCTCACCGCTGGCTCCTGATAACATCACAGTTTTGGCCAAGGAGACCAGATCTGACATAGCACAGCCCGTCTCGGGGGAACATAGTATGGCCCACCAGTCAGAGGACGCTCTGGATAGTCGCAGACCTATTTGGGGAAAGAAGGTGCCTTTGTGGGTGTGTGTGTGTGTGTGTGTGTGTGTGTTTTTGATTTTGTCTCATGTTTTGAGAATATGTAGGAAAGTCGGTTTGTTTGGTTTGGAGTGGACTGTTTCTAGTAAGTCCTTTGAGAAGGCGAGTGTTTCTATGTCTGCATATCCCACTGTGTCCGTGGTTGTAGACAATAGAAAAGAGAATGCATAAATAGATGTGTCCTGTCTAGTAGAAATCTTCGCAGAATTCTTCCTGTCCAATTTATGAATGGACTGCAGGTTACCATATGGATGGGCAACACCTACTACCTTCCTACATTCGTGATTTCTTCCTGAATTCTGGCCATTCTCCCATAGGCTCATGGTTTTGTGTTCAAGATATGTATCTCCTCCACAATCTGGGACATGGCCATGTACTGGATAGCTGAAGAGAATGGTGAATATCTCAGAAAACTCAGATATCAGTGTGACCAGGAAAGTCTCAGTGGAGAAAATCTGCTTTGGGATTTTGCTTACCTATTGTTCTGTTGCCCTGAATGTAAGGAAGGTCTTTGCCAAAGTCCCCACATTTTAATGCCTGAAAAAAACAGTTTTCAAATGGAAATAAATGGGCATCACCTGTGGCTCCTGGCTTAATTGCTTTGCAAAGGGATATGTCTGAATCAGTCTCTCAGTGCAGTTTGAGATTATCGCTTAGATTCTCAGCACCTGATGGACCTAAAGAAAGATCCCATGTGTGCATCCAAATCCAAAATGGCCAAAAGAGAAGTCATTGTGATGAAGTCTCTTGCCTTCCTCTGTAAGGTTCCTGATCTCCATCAAGTGATAACAGGGATCTTTGGGTCAACTGAGTTCTTCAAGCCCTGCAGAGGCTAGCCCATAGGTGCTTGGGTTTTCTTATGACTGCAAATCACATAAAGAAACTATACCCGACAGTCAGTATGCTTCAAATTGGAAAAGCGGAACAGTATTAATGGCATGCCTCTTTGATCAGTCCTGGTTCACAGGAACGTTGTCCAGGAAACACTGACTTTAGACAAATGAAGGGCAAGGGAGCTTATTTTGACATTGTCTTGGGCTGTGTGCCTCATAAAAACTTCCAGCCAAGGTTATGATGAGTGACTATATGGAAGAAAATGAGGGCCATGTGGGAGTGTTTTGGTTTTAATTCTGGTCATTGGTGTGGCGGTTGGAAGAGATGACTGGGTCAACTGGTCTTGAACTCTGGTGTGTTTCCACGTAGAGACTGAGTTTTGAAACTGATCTCAGAGAAGTATTGCCATGAATTGTGTTGGGATTTTAGGAGGCCACGCATGAGAGTCGCCCTTGGAACCTGAGATCTAGGACCAGGGTGGCTTTCCACAAAGAACTGGGAATCTCAGCCTGGATATCACATGATTTTATTCTGAAAGACTTGGCAGCCATAGTTGAGAGTCAAAAGACATAGGACCTCACATTGTAGACCTCAATGGTCCTGGCTTCAAGTGACCTTTGTCCACTCTTTGGAAAGCCTTGCCTGTGAGAGTTCTCTAGAATTATTTTGAAATGAACTTTTTCAATATTTAATGGTTTCTGAATAATTGAAATCCACAGTGCATCCAACGTCGTCCTTGAAAAATGGCTAGATAAATAACACGAAATTTTTGAAATTTCCATGACCAGGTGGAACTGTAGAAACTTTCGATGTCCTGTTGCTTACCATGAGTGTACCAGACAGTGCCTTGATTGACAGGGTTTCATGAAATTTGTTTAGAACAGAGAAGCCAGTATTTTGGAGCCTGCTGAGTAGTGGGCCTAGAGCAGTGGTGGAGAGGTGTGTGATAAAACATCATGGTGGGGCCATTTGTATCTGCCATTGGCTTCCAAATGGCTTGTAACTGACAGAGTGCAGACATCAGACCCTTATATGTAAAAGCATCTTGTTATATGGCGTAGTTTCAGGGCAATGTTCAGAATCAGGTTGCTGTGGACAAGCGGGCAATCTTTGAGAGATAGAAGCCTGGTTGGTGAATTTTCTTGCAGACCCTGACCCACCACACGTGACAGAACTACCTCAAGCACTGTTTCCCAGTTGAACTCCTTGTATTTCGTGAAGCATGAACCAAACTCCAAGTGCAGCAGCAAGAAACACCACGAAAAGTGGAGGATGACCAAATGGTTTCACAGTCCACACGGGGAGACAATAAGCCCCCAGTGCCCACAGTTTACCTACAAAGAGAGAATTCAGCACTGCTGCCTCGTGTTCATTGGAAAATGAGAAATGTTGTCCTCCAGGTCTCATAGATGCAGACACAGCTTTGAGGGTCTCACTACAAAGGAAGCTTAACTCCTGACAACAACCTATATTTCAGTGCCCAATTTCACTGGCAGTTTCTCAAGAAGTTTTAGGCAAGCAGAGCTTCATGTTTGTGGAGTGTGTACCCTGTCCTTACTTTTGGAAACTCCTATTCCACCTCCAAGTTTGTGCACTCCTGAGCATTTTCTATTCCAGAAATGTAATCACAGATTTTGTAACTCTTCTACTCTAATTGTGTCTCCCTTGGGACGAAATTAATGACAAGGCATTGTTCTGGATGAGAGTCAGAAGATTAATTTTTCTATTTTCCATTTGAAATTCTGAATCCCTGACACTAACCCATATTCTACTAGACTCTGACTACTAATCCAAATATGATGGAAGAAAATAACCCAAACAGTACATAAATACTTGCAGTTCAGAGTTGGACTTGCCTTTTGCATGATAAAGGGTAGGTGTTATAAATCTATTCAATATTTAATTGAAATAGTTCTCCATGTGTTTTTAAAGTTAACAAATATGTGAATTACTGTCTCCCATTCTCTGGAGCTTATTCAGCACATGTATTTTTATATGCACAAATAGAATCCTACAAGGTATCACACGTACATCCTTGTGAGGTATATGACTTAGCAGATACAAAGTGTGAGAAGTGATCACTCCTCCTAAACGCTGTTGGAACTGAAAATTCAACCTCTGGGTGAGCTTCCCAGTGGAACAACATTATACATAAACCCATGTTCACTAAAATGAATGTTTTTGCATCTTTATGATATATATTTCATGATGAATTTCGATTGGCATATATATTGCTACTTTTTAATGTCTGTGTTAGTGTGTGTGTGTGTGTGTGTGTGTGTGTGTATATATGTATATATGTATATATATATATATATATATATATATATATATATATATACATATATATATATATGGAGAGTATATATATATATATATATATATATATATGTACTCTCCATATTTTTAAAAATATGAAATATGTGTGTCTTATATACACTCCCTAAATTCATTCATGTTCATGTATGTGGATTAATAATCAACTTTTCACAAGATTATTCTTAGAAATATTCATCCACCCGAAATACATATTTGTTTCCTAGTACTGAAAACTAACTTCAGTAAAAGGTGCATACAAATCCTAATATGTCTACTTTAACTGACCCAGTTTAACATCAATGCATGTAGGTTCCTATGGGACATGATGTGTATTTTGACATTAATTTTTATTCCACACTGGTACATTACTATTTCTTCAGTTTATGCAAATCTCAGTATATATATTTTATTCACTAGTTAGCAAATTTATAGGCATTTGTTTCACTTTCAATCACTTCCTGCTCCAGAACACATGTATTCCTCTATGTTTCTTGACTGGTCTATTCATGAGACTTTTTTCCAAATATATTATTTTCGATTTCCATAATCAATTTTGAACCAAAACTCACACACCCTTCATGATAAACCATAATCCTAAGATTATCGTTAGATATATAACTGGTTGGAATGAATGATTGCATATCAATATAAAATTTCTTATAAATTTTCAGATATTTATTCAATCCATTATTTAAAGTGGATCCGGTTGTATTATTTATTCACAGTATGGTCTATTCATGCATTATGTCTATATTCATTGAAACAGGGTACACCTATTTGTACCCCCATACTAATTTGTAAGTCTTCAAAATATTGCTCGCAGAATTGGTGGAAGAAATACTCTTTTCACCTGATCTACATACACATTTTATTACAGAAATATTCTGGACACAAAAAGCAAAGGTCACACTTACAATTGTACCAAAGCGTAAATGGAAAGTGAGCATGGATTACTAAAAACATCCATGTCCAGGTTGCCTAATGCTCTCAAATATCAATTCTATTTTTGACTACATATTTGTTTCTTCTTAAGATTATATATTCAACTTCAAACCTGTTAACAATGTCTAACCCTATCACACAATTTGTACTTTGCTTGATTTCCTAATGTCTCTATTGATATCTGCTTTCCTTTATTTTTCCCCAGTTCATCATTGTGACTGACTCTTCACATGTGCTTACATTTACATACACTCTCTACCCGAAATCTTATTGCGAAAGAACTTTTGGTCCAAATCCTATACTCACTCTTCTTTCTAAACCTACCAACTACCTTCCTAATCCTACCGACTATCAATTTTTGACTGGATGTTCTCTTCAACATTCAATATCCAAGGTACAAGGTACGATGCCAGTGTATATTGATTTATCTGAGACATCTGTGCTGCACATTACTCAAAGCTAAGTATCCCACTCAAGTCCCCAATGCCCTTCTGGGCTTCAAATCTTACCTAGATTTCTGCTTTCATACTTATGTTTCACATATATACTCTTGTAAATATCGCATTTTGCCAATACCATTATTCATCCCGCAGAATGATTTGTAACCCAAATTGAACATGTTATTAACCCTAACCATACACTGTTCCCTCAGTATAACTTACTTAAGAGCAGGGACAGTGTGGGTCTTACAATATAGGAATGTAGATGATCTTCCACCTGCTGAGAACATCAAAGATCCATGGAGAAATGATCCTTGCAGAAGATATAGGCAGCTATGTAGGACCTGAGAGAGCAATAGTCATCTTCCATGGCAAACAACCTGGTCAGGATTAATTGATAGTCTGAATCAGCCTCTCTCTTCTTAATGAAGAGAAGATGGACTGAACCAGGCCTCTGTGGAGAGCTGTTCCCTGGTGCCTATGGTTGATATACCATTCTAACTTCTGAATGTGTCACAGGATGTTGGGGCAGCCTCCATCTCATGGGAACCCTGGATGCAACTGTTAGCACAAAGTGGTTACCAAGGTAGTGACCATATTCAGTTCCTGAAAGAAGTGACCTCACTTCACTTCCTTGGTGATGGAATTCTCTGAACCTGGGATCCAGGAAGGAAGGCACCCAGAGCCAGTCCCACTCCCAGTTCCAGTGGGCTAACTTGTTTGCTTTTCCCAAAGACATAGTCAGTCTTTCTTGGTACCTACTGATGTGAGGATGGAAAAATGCCAGCAGAGCTCTGATGAGGGGCCTTTCCTGAGAAAGCAGGTAGTGGCTCACCTTTGGCTCCTGACAACTTCACAGAGTTGGACAAGGAGACCAGATCTGAAACAGGACAGGCCATTTTGTGGGAACATAATATGGCCCACCAGTCAGAAGACACTCCGGATAGTCACAGACCTATTTGGGGGAAGTAAGTGCCTTTGCCGTTGTAGGTGTGAGTTTGTGGTTTTTTCTCATGTTCTGAGAATAGGTAGGAAAAGTGGTTTGTTTGGTTTGGAGTGGACTGTTTCTAGTAAGTCGTTTGACATGGTGAGTGTTTCTAGGTCTGTGTATCCCACTGTATCCATGGTTGTAGACATTAGAAAAGAGAATGCATCAATGGATGTGTTGTCTCTAGTTGAAAGCTTCCCCGCATTCATACTGCCCAATTAATGAATGGACTGCAGCTTGCCTTATGGATGGGCAACATCTACTATCTTCTAAAGTTCCTGTTTTCTTCGTGAATTCTGGCCACTCTCCAGAATAGGCTCATGGTTTTGTTTCCCAAATATGTAACACCACAAGATTCTGTGACATGGCCATGTGCTGGATTGCTGAAGGGAATGGGAGCATCTAAGAAAACTCAGATTTCAGTGTGACCAGTAAAGTCTCAGTGGAGAAACCCTTCTTTGGGCCATTTGCTTACTTCTATTTCTATTACCCTGAATGTCAGGAAGGTCTTTGCCTCAGGCCACCCCTTTGTGTAGCCTGAAGAAAACTGTTTTCATATGGAAATGTATGGACATCACCTGTGGCTCTTTGCTTAATTGATTTGGAATGAGATGTGTCGGAATCAGCCTCTTGTCCTTGTATGAGGTTGTGGCTTTGATTCTCAGCACCTGATGGATCTAAAGAAAGATCCCATGTGCTTCCAAAACTAAAATGGCCAAAAGAGCAGTCATTGTTGATGAATATTTTTGCCTTCTTGTTTTAGGTTCCTGACCTCCATAAAGTGAGAATAGGGATCCTTTGGGTCAAATGAGTTCTTGAAATCCCTGCAGAGGCTAGCCCATATTTGCTTGGGTTTTCTCATGACTCCAAATCACATAAAGAATCTATACCCTACAGCCAGTAGGCCTCAAATTGGAGAAGTGGAACACTTTAACAGCAGGAATATTTGATCATTCCTGGTTCACAGGAAGAGTGTCCAGGCCATCATGATTTTAGGCAAATGAGGGGCAAGTGAGCTTATTTGGGCTCATAGAAACCTCCAGCTGGAGGTTATGATGAGTGTCTACATGGAAGAAGATGATGGCCCTGTGGGAGTGTTTTGATTTTAATTGTGGTCATTTTTTGGCGGATGGAAGGGATGACTGGGTCCACCTGGGCTTGAACTCTGGTGTGATTCCCCTTAGAGACTGAGTTCTGAAACTGACCTCAGAGAAGTATTGCCATGAATTTTGTTGGGATTTTAGGAGGCCACGCATGAGACTCACTCTTGGAAACTGAGATCTAGGCCCAGGGTGGTTTCCACAGAGGCCTGAGAATCTCAGCCAGGATATCACATGATTTTATTCTGAAAGACTTAGCACCCATATTTGAGAGTCAAAACACACATGGACCTCACATTGTACATGTCAGTTGGCCTGGCTTTAGGAGACCTTTTGGCAACTGTTTGAGGAGCATTGACTGTGAGAGTTCTCCAGAGCGTTCATTTTAATGAACTTTCTCAACACTTAATGGTTCCTGAATGAATTGAAACCCACAGTGCCTCTAACTTCATCCTTGAAAAATTTCAAGATAAATACCATGAAATTTTTGAAATTCCCATGACCAGGTGGCACTGCAGAAACTTTTGATGTCCTGTTGCTGATCATGTGTATACCAGACAGTGCCTTGTTTTTGACTGGGTTTCATTAAAATGGTGTAGAACAAGAGAAGCCAGTAATTTGGAGCCTGCTGAGTAGGGGGGCTAGAGCATTGGTGGGCAGGTGTGTGATAAAACATCATGTTGGGGCCATGTGAATCTGCCATTGGCTTCCAAATTTTTTGTGACTGATATAGTGCAGACATCAGACCCTTATATGTAAAGGCATCTTGTTAAATGGAGAGTTTTCAGGGCAATATTCAGAATCAGGTTGCTATGGTTATTGGGGCAAGCTATGTGGGATACAAGCCTGGTTGGTGCATTCTCCTGCAGACCCTGACCCACCACACGTGACAGAACTCCCTCCAGCACTGTATCTCAGATGAACTTTTTATGTTTTGTGAAGCAAATACCAAATTCCCAGTGCAGCAGCAAGAAATACCACGAAAAGTGGAGGATGACCAAATGTCTTCACAGTCCCCACTGGGAGACACTTAGCTTCCAATGTCACAGTTTAGCTACAAAGAGAGAAATGAGCACTGCTGCCTCATGTTCATTGAAATATAAGAAACCATGTCTTTCGGTTACATAGATGCAGACCCAGCTATGATGGTCTCACTACAAAGGAAGCTAAAGCTCATGACAACAACATATATTTCAAGTGCCCAACCTCAGAAGCCGTTTCCCAAGAATTCTTAGGCCAGCAGAGCTCCTTTTTGTGGAGTGTTTACCCTGTCCTTTACTTTTGGAAACTCCTCTACCACCTCCAAGGTTGTGAACTCCCGAGCATATTCCATTCCATATATGTATTTATAGATTTTCACACTTTTCTACTCTAATTGTGTTTTACTTGGGGCGTAGGTAATGTCAAGGCATTGTTCTGGATGTGAGTGGGAAGATTTTTGTGTAGCACATATTTACATACACATTGGATTCATTTTTCAATTTTCCATTTGAAATACTGAATCCCTGACACTAACCCATACCCTACTAGTCTCTGACTAATAATCCTAATATGATGGTGAAAAATAAGCCAAAAAGAGAAGAAACACAACCAGTTCAGAGGACGCATTGTGTATTGTTGGAATTGCCTTTTGCATTATATAATGTAGGAGTTATAAGTCTAGTCAATTTTTTTGTTGAAATAGTTCTAAATGTGTTTTTAAAATTAGCAAATATGTGAATCCCTGTCTCCCTTTCTCTGTAGCCTATTCAGTACATGTATTTTTATATGCACATATAGAATTCTACCTGATATCACTCGTATACACTTGTGAGGTGGCTGAATTGGCAGATGCAAATTGAGAGAAGAGTTCACTCCTCCTAAACGCTGTTGGAACTGAAAATTCAACCTATGGGTGAGCTTCCTAGTTGAAAAACATTATACATGAATCCATGTTCAGTAAAATGAACATTTTTCGATCTGTGGATTATATACTTTTCATGATGAATTTCTATTGGCATATATGTTGCTACTTTTTTTTTCTTTTATTGGTTGCTCAAAACATTACAAAGCTCTTGAATATCATATTTCATACATTAGATTCAAGTGGGTTATGAACTCCCATTTTTACTCCAAATACAGATTGCAGAATCACATTAGTTACACATCCATATTTTTACATAATGCCCTATTAGTTACTGTTGTATTCTGCTACCTTTCCTATACTCTACTATCCCCACTCCCCTCTCTTCCCATCTTCTCTCTCTACCATACCTACTGTAATTCATTTCTCTCCTTGTTTATTTTCCCACAACCTCTTATATGTAATTTTGTGTAACAATAAGTGTCTCTCTCCATTACCATGCAATTTCCCTCTTCTCTCCCTTTCCCTCCCACATCATGTTTCTGCTTAATGTTAATCTTTTCTTCATGCTCTTCCTCCCTGCTCTGTTCTTAGTTGCTCTCATTATATCAAAGAAGACATTTGGTAATTGTTTTTTAGGGATTGGCTAGATTCACTAAGCATAATCTGCTCAGTGCCATGCATTTCCCTGCAAATTCCATGATTTTGTCATTTTTTAGTGCTGCGTAATTCTCGATAGTATATAAAAGTCACATTTTTTTATCCATTTATCTATTGAAGGGCATCTGGGTTGGTTCCACAGTGTAGCAATTGTGAATTGTGCTGCTATGAAAATCCATGTGGCAGTATCCCTGTAGTACGCTCTTTTAAGGTCTTCAGGGAATAGTCCGAGAAGGGCAATAGCTTGCTCAAATGGTGCTTCCATTCCCAGCTTTCCCAGGAATCTCCATACTGCTTTCCAAATTGGCCACACCAGTTTCAGTCCCACCAGCAATGTACAAGAGTACCCTTTTCCCCACATCCTCGCCAGCACTTGTTGTTGTTTGACTTCATAATGGCTGCCAATCTCACTGGATTGAGATGGTATTTTAGGGTGGTTTTTATTTGCATTTCTCTTACTGCTAGAAATGGAGAGCATTTTTTTCATGTACTTGTTAATTGATTCTATGTCCTCCTCTGAGAAGTTTCTGTTCAGGTCCTTGGCCCATTGGGTTATTGGTTATCTTATTGTCTAATTTTCTAAGTTCTTTGTATACTTTGTATACTCTGGATATTAGGGCTCCATGTGAAGAGTGAGGACTAAAAATTTGTTCCCATGATGTAAGCTCCATATTTACCTCTCTTATTGTTTCTCTTTCTGAGAAAAAATAATTCAGTTTAAGTAAGTCCCATTTGTTGATTCTTATTATTAACTCTTGTTCTATGGGTGTCCTATTAAGGAATTTGGAGCCTGACCACACAATATGTAGATCGGAGCCAACTTTTTATTCTATCAGACGCAGAGACTCTGATTTGAATCTAGCTCCTTGATCCACATTGAGTTAACTTTGGTGCATGGCGAGAGGAGGGGATTCAGTTTCATTTTGTTGCATATGGATTTCCAGTTTACCCAACACCATTTGATGAAGATGCTATCCTTCCTCCATTGCAGGCCATTAGCTCCTTTATCAAATATAAGATAGTTGTAGCTTTTTGGATTAGTTTCTGTGTCCTCCATTCTGTACCATTGGTCCACCCGCCTGTTTTGGTACCAGTACCATGCTGTTTTTATTATGATTGCTCTGTAATATAGTTTGAAATCTGGTATCGCTATACTGCCTGATTCACACTTCCTGCTTAGAATTGCTTTTGCTATTCTGGGTCTTTTATTTTTCCATTTGAATTTTATGATTGCTTTATCTATTTCTACAAAAAGTTTCTATGGGATTTTGATTGGCATTGCATTAAACCTATAGAGAACTTTTGGTAATATCACCATTTTGATGATGTTAGTTCTGCCTATCCATGAACACGGTATATTTTTCCATCTTCTAAGATCTTATTCTATTTCTCTTTTTAGGGTTCTGTAGTTTGCATTATATAAATCTTTCACCTCTTTTGTTAGGTTTATTCCCAAGTATTTAATTATTTGAGGAAATTGGTAATGCAGTGTTTTGACTCATTTTTGTTTCAGAAGATTTGTCGCTGATATACAGAAATGCCTTTGATTTATTCATGTTGATTTTGTATCCTGCCACATTGCTGCATTCATTTATGAGTTCTAGTAGTTTTTTCTGTAGACCCTTTTGGGTCTTCTATGTATAGAATCATGTCATCTACAAATAGTGATAATTTAAGTTCTCCTTTTCCTATTTTTATGCCTTTAATGTCTTTCATCTCTCTAATTGCTCTGGCCAGTTTTTCGAGAACTATATTGAATAGAAGTGGTGATAGAGGACATCCCTGTCTTGTTCCAGATTTTAGAGGGAATGCCTTCAATTTTTCTCCATTCAGAATGATGCTAGCCTGAGGATTAACATAGATAGCTTTACAATGTCGAGGTAAGTTCCTGTTATCCCTAGTTTTTAAAATGTTTTGAACATAAAGAAATGCTCTACTTTGTTGAATGGTTTTTCTGCGTCTATCGAGATGATCATATGGTTCTTATCTTTAAGTCTATTGATGTTGTGAATAACATTTATTGATTTCCATATATTGAACCCTCCTTGCATCCCAGGGATGAATCCAAGTTGATCATGGTGCACGATTTTTTTGATGTGCCTTTCTATCCAATTCGCCAGAATTTTAATGAGGATTTTTGCATCTAGGTTCATCAGAGATATTGGTCTGTAGTTTTCTTTCTTTGAGGTGTCTTTGTCTGGTTTCAGAATCAGGGTGATGTTGGCCTCATAGAATGAATTCGGCAGAGCTCCCAGTTTTTCTATTTCCTGAATAACTTGAGAAGTATTGGTATTAATTCTTCTTTAAAGGTTTTGTAAAACTCTGCTGTATACCCATCCGGTCCTGGGCTTTTTTTGGTTGGTAGTCTTTTGATTGCTTCTTCTACTTCATCCATTGATATTGGTCTGTTTAAATTGTGTGTTTCCTCCTGACTCAGTCTGGGCAAATCATATGACTTAAGAAATTTATCGATGTCTTCACTATTTTCTATTTTATTGGAATACAGGTTTTCAAAATAATTTCTAATTTTCTTCTGTATTTATGTAGCATCTGTTGTAATATTGCCTTTTTCATCCCGTATGTTAGTAATTTGATTTCTCTCTCTTCTTCTCTTCGTTAGCATGGCTAAGGGTCTGTCTATCTTATTTATCTTTTTGAAGAACCCCTTTTAGTTTTGTTAATTTTTTCAATAGTTTCTTTTGTTTCAATTTCGCTATGATTTTAATTATTTCTTGCCTTCTGCTACATTTGCTGTTGTTTTGCTCTTCCTTTTCTAAGGCTTTGAGATGAAGTGTGAGCTCATTTATTTGTTTTTCTTTTCTATTTTGAGGAATGACCTCTAGGCGATGAATTTACCCCTTAAAACTTCTTTTCATTGTACCCCATAGAATCTGATATGTTGTGTCTGTATTTTCATTTATCTCTAAGAATTTTTTGATTTCCTCCTTTATGTCTTCTGTAACCCATTGATCATTCAGTAACATATTCTTCATTTTGGATGTGATGTATGATTTTTTCTTCCTTCTTTTATCATTGGTTTCCAGTTTCATTCCATTATGATCACAAAAAATTCATGGTATTATCTCCACCCCTTTATATTTACTGAGGGTTGCCCTATGGCATAACATATCGTCTATTTTTGAGAAGGATCCATGTGCTGCTGAGAAAAAAGTATATCCACTTGATGATGGTTGATATATTCTATATATGTCAGTTAAGTCTAGGGTATTGATTGCGAGATTGAGTTCTATAGTTTCTTTTTTCAACTTTTGTTTGGAGGATCTGTCCAATGGTGAGAGAGGTGAGTTGAAGTCACCCATAATTATTGTATTGTGGTCTATTTGATTCTTTAACTTGAGGAGAATTTGTTTTATGAACATCGCAGCACCATTATTTGCTGCGTGAATATTGATAATTGTTATGTCTTGTCGGTGAATGGTTCATTTTAGCAGTATATAATGTCCTTCTTTATCCCTTTTGATTAAATTAGTCTTGAGGTCGATTTTATTCGATAGGAGGATGGCCACCCCTGCTTGCTTACGAGGACCGTGTGCATGGTATAAATTTTCCCAATCTTTCACCTTCAGCCTGTGTATGTCTTTTCCATTCAGATGTGTCCCCTGGAGGCAATATATTGTTGGATTTTTTTTTTATTTCAAGTTACAAGCCTATGTCACTTTATTCGAGAGTTTAAGCCATTTACTTTTAGAGTTACTAATGATATATGGTTTGTACTGCCACCCATGTTTGCTTATATCTTTTTTTTAAATTAGTTTGTTTCTCCATGATTAGCTTTTCCCCCGCCCTCTGTCATTACTGAGGCACTTCTCACTCATGGTTTTCGTTGTTGATTTTCATTCTTCCTCGTGTAGTGTTTTGCTCAAGATGCTTTGCAATGCTGGTTATCTGGTTGCAAATTCTTTTAGGTTTTGTTTATCATGAAATATTTTTATCTCGTTGTCTTACCTTAAGCTTAATTTTGCTGGATACATAATTCTTGGTTGGCATCCATTGTCTTTCAGTGTTTGAAGTACGTTGTTCCAGGATCTTCTCACTTCCAGCATCTATGATGAAAAATCCATTGTTAACCTTTTTGGTTTACCCCTGATTGTAATGATTGTAATCTGCCTCCTTTCTCTGGTAGCTTTTAATATTTTCTCTTTGTTCTGTATATTGGATATCTTCATAACAATGTGTCTTGGCATTGGTCTACTGTGATTTTGTGTGCTCGATGTCCTGTAAGCATCTACAATTTGTTTATCCGTTTCCATTTTTATTTCTGGAAAGTTTTCTGTAATTATTTCATTCAGCAGGTTTCTCATTCCCTTGGTTTGAATCTCTGTACCTTCCTCTATCCATATGACTTATTAGTTTTTTTTTTTTTTATGTTATCCCATATCTCTTGAATGTTTTCTCATAATTTTTTACAGCATTTCTTTGTTGGCTAGACTTTTTTCAAGATGATATATTTTGTCTTCATTCTGTCTTCTACTTGCTCTACACTGTTAGTGATACTCTCAATTGAATTTTTAATTTGGTTTATCATCTTCTTGATTTCTAGAATTATTGTTTGATTTTTCTAATAATCTCTATCTCCTGATAAAGATGCTTAATTTCTTATTTTATCTGTTTATGTAATTTATTTTCAATGCGTTCTATCACTGTTTGTTTTTGCTGTCTCGTATCCTATTTAAGGTTCCATTCCATCTGTCTAAGGTATTCCTTGAGTTCTTTATATGACCATTTTTCTGATGACTCTAGGTGCTCTTGAATATTTAGGCTGTCCTTCATTGTTCGTACTCCTTTTCTTCCTTGATTTTTTATGCTTCTCATGTTACTTCTCGTTCTGTTTGACTACTGAGTTACTGCTTACTCTTATAAATTTATTTGATGCTTGGGAGGAAAGATATTAGAAGGGAAGGGAGAAGTCACTAAAGAGAATGAGAGTAGGCAGGTAGAATTCAAGTAAGGGAAAATAAAAAAATTGAAATGAAATGAAAAGATAAAAAAAATAGAAAATAAAGAAAGAAAATTTTAAGTAATAATGATGATTAAAAAATTGAAAATTAAAATTTAAAATAATAATATTAATAATAATAATAAAATAAAAGAAATTAAAAAAATAAAAACATTTAAAAAAGTTAATGAACAACAACAACAAAAATGAAAATGAAAGAAAAAGAAAAAAATACAAATAAAAAAATAGTAATAATACATGCAGTCCTAGAGTTCAATTAACTTCTCTTCCAGTAGGTGGAGCTGTGCGCACTGGGCCAAGCTTCTCCTCTCAATAAGTGGAAACCAATCACTGTGCAGCAGCTCTTCCTCCCAGACTGGGCGGGTCTCCAACCCTGAGTGCCTAGGGCCTTCTCTTGTGCTTCCTCAAGCCAGGCCCCACTCACCTGTGAGGCTCACCACAATACTGGTTACAAGCCAGGCCTCTGCTCCTGGTAGCCCTGTTTCCATGAACGGCTGGGCACACTCTCCTTAATTGCCTCCCTCAGACCCTAAGTTTGTAGAGCTTGGGGCTGAGAAACCCCAGCGAATTTGCTTGCCCTTCGGGAGCCATGGCCCCGGTAGGTGGTGTAAGAGACCTCAATTGTCAGCACTGGTGGGAGCGGTAGCCGGCAATTACACGCCTCGAGTCCCGAGCCAATCCTGATTCCCTAGGTCTGGGTATTGCGCTCCTTGGAGAGCTGGGAGGGGCCATTACGGCAGAGGTGGGAAGGTCCCTTGAGGTTTCCCTGCGGTGTTGAGAGAGATGGCAATGGGATAACATACTTGTCGCACTGGTTTCAATGAAGTTATCTCCTCCGACTGTGACGTCAGTTCGCTGCCATGGTGGTATACCATTAAAATGGTGACCGTTCGTTCCCTTTGCTGGGTGACCAATGCAACAGCTGGGTCCTGACTATCTCTCCCAAGCCCCATTTCAATCCTGCGGCCACTGCCTATGAAGGCTCAGTTGGCTTTTAACTCTGTCAATTCCGAAAGCCCGACCAATTATTTCAGCGGGAATGTTAGTGCTGAGTCACAAAAACCAGATGAATCTAAGCTTGAATGCAGCCAATCCGGGCTTTGTGTGTGTTCTGAGGGGCCCAGACTGTTCGCCCCAGATTCACAACAGGTCAATATTGCCTAGTGATTCTGAGCAAACAGCATTTAGACAGTTTACGACTCCCTATGCCCGCGCAGCTGAAGAGATCAGAGACTTGAATTCTCCATGCCTGCCTTCATAATGGATCTCCTGTATTGCTACTTTTTAATATCTGTGCATTTGCGTGTGTGTGTGTGTGTGTATATATATATATATATATATATATATATATATATATATACTCTTTAGATTTTTCAAAATATGAAATATATGTGTCTTATTATGCACGCCCCTAAATACATTCATATTCATATCTGTGGATTTATAATCAACTTTCAACAAGATTATTTTCAGAAATAATCATCCACCTGAAATACATATTGTTTCCTAGTACTGAAAACTAAATTCAGTGAATGGTGCATACAAACCCTAATATTTCTACAGTTACTTAGCCAGTTTAAAATGAATGCAAGTAGATTCCTAGGGGACATGATGTGTATTTTGACTTTCATTTTTATTCAACACTTGTACGTTACTATGTCTTCAGTTCATGCACATGATGGGATATATATTTCAGTCACAAATTAGAAAATTTATAGGCATTTGTTTCACGATCAATCACTTCCTGATTCAGAACACATGTATTCCTCCATGTTTCTTGACTGGTCTTTTCATGAGACTTCTTTCCAAACATATTATTTTTGTTTAACATCATCACGTGTAAAGCAAAACTCAAACACCATTCATCATAAACCATAATCCTAATATTACCATTAGAAATATAACTGGTTGGAATGAATGATTGTATATCAATATAAGATTTCTTATATATTTTCACATATCAATTCAATCCATTATTTAAAGTGGAATCAGTTACGTTATTTATTCATAGTATGGTCTATTCATGCATTATCTCTATATTAATAGACACAGGGTACACCTCTTTGTACCCCTAATACTAATGTATACGTCTTCAAAATATTGCTCCCAGAAATGGTGAAAGAAATACTCATGCCACCTGATCTACATATACATTTTATCACAGTAATATTCTGAACAAAAAAAAAAACCATAAAAATGTCACACTTATGATTGTACCAAAGCCTAAAAGGAAAGTGAACGTGGATAACTAATAACATCCATGTCCAGGTTGCCTAATGCTCTCAAATGTCATTCCCATTTGTGACGAGATATTTGTTTTTTCCTATGATTATGTATTCAAACTCAACCCTGTTGAAAATGTCTAATCCTATCACTCACTTTATACTTTGCCTGATTTCGTAATGTCTCTATTGACACCTGCTTTCCTACATATTTTCCCCAGTTCATCATTGTGACTGACTCTTCACATGTGCTGACATTTCCATTCACTCTCTAAACGAAACCCTATTGCTAAAGAAGCTTTTTATTCCAAATCATATACTCACTCTTCTTCCTAAACCTACTGACTATCTTCCTAATCCTACTGACTATCCCTTTTTGACTGGATGTTCTCTTCTACATTCAATCATCCAAGGTACAAGGTCCTATGCCACTGTATTTCAATTTAACTGAGACAACTGTACAGAACATAATTCAACACTAAGTATCCAAATAAAGGGCCCAATGCCCTTCTGGGCTTCAAATCTTTCTTAGATTCCCGTTTTCATTCATATATTTCACGTATATATTCTTATAAATATCGCAGGTTCCCAATCTCATTATTCTTCCTGCAGAATGATTCCTAACATAAATCGAACATATTATTAACCGTAACCATACACTCACTTTGCAGGAGAGCAATAACAGTGTGGGTATTAAACTACATGAATCTAGGGGATCTTCACCTGCTGAGAAACTCAAATGTTCATGCAGAAATGATCCCTGGTGAAGATGAAGGCAGCTATGAAGTACCTCAGAAAGCAAAAGTCATCTTCCATGGCAATCATCCTGGTCAGGATGGAGGGTTGTGTCTGAATCAGTCTCTCTCTTCTTAATGTATAGAACATGGACCAAACCAGTCCTGTGTGGAAGCTGTTCCCGGGTGCTTATGGTTGATATAACATTCTAACTAGAGAAAGTGTCCCATGAAAATCAGGACAGCCTCCACCTCATGATACTTTTGGAAGCAACTGTTAGGACAAAGTGGTTGCCAAGGCAGTGACATCATTCATATCCTGAAGGAAGTGATCTCACCTCACTTCCTTGGTGATGGAACTCTCTGAACTTGAAATCCAGGAATCCAGGCACCAAGAGACAGTCCCTGTCCTAGTCCCAGTGGTCTGACATGTTTGGATTTACCAAGGACAGAGTCAGTCTTTCTTGGTACCTACAGATGTGAGGATGGCCAAATGCCAGGAAACCTCTGAAGAGGGGCTTTTCCTGAGAAAGCAGGTAGTGTCTCACCGCTGGCTCTTGAGAACTTCACAGAGTTGGCCAAACAGACATGATCTGAGACAGGAGAGGTCATTTTGGAAGAACATAGAATGGCCCACCAGTCAGACGACACTCCAGGGAGTCACAGACCTACTAGGGGGAAGGAGGTGCCTTTTTGGGTGTGGGTGTGATTTTGTGGTTTTGTCTCATGTTCTGAGAATAGGTAGGAAAGGCGGTTTGTTTGGTATGGAGTGGAATATTTCTATTAAGTCCTTTGACAAGGCGAGTGTTTCTATGTGTGTGTATCCCACTGAGTCCATTGTTGTAGACATTAGAAAAGACAATGCATCAATGGATGTGTCCTGTCTAGTAGAAAGCTTCCCAGCATTCATCCTGCCCAATTCATGAGTGGACTCTGGCTTGCCTTATGGATGGGCAACACCTACAAGCTTCCTAATTTCCTGTTTTCTTTCTCAATTCTGGCCACTCTCCAGAATAGTATCGTGGTTTTGTGTCCAAGATTTGTACCTCCAAGATCTGTGACATGGCTATGTACTGGATAGCTGAAAGAAATGGCTAGCATCTCAGAAATCTCAAATATCTGTTGACCAGGAAAGTCTCAGTGGAGAAACCCCTCTTTGTTCCTTTTGCTTACCTATTGTTCTGTTGAATGTCAGGAAGTTTTTTGCCTCAAGCCACCACTTTGTGAACCCTGAAGAAAACAGTTTTCAAATGGAAATGAATGGGAATCACCTGTGACTCTTTGCTTAATTGCTTAGGATTGGGATATGTCTGAATCAGCCTGTTGGCCCTGTGTGAGGCTGTGGCTTAGATTCTCAGCACCTGATGGATCTAAAGATAGATCCCATGCATGCATCCAAAACCAAAATGGCAAAAAGATCAGATATTGTTGATGAACTCTCTTGCCTTCCTCTGGTAGGTTCCTGATATCCATCAAGTGAGAATAGGGATCCTTTGGGTCAAATGAGTTCTTCAAAGCCCTGCAGAGGCTAGGCCATAGGTGTTTGATTTTCATGACTCCAATTCACTTAAAGAATCTAAACCCCAAAGCTAGAAGGCCTCAAGTTGGAGAAGCCAAGCAATATTAAAGGCAGGCCTATTTGATCACTACTGGTTCACAGGAAGAGAGTCCAGGCCACCCTGACTTTAGGCAAATGAGGGGCACAAAGCTTATTTTGGACACTGTCATGGGCTGCGTCCCTTATGGAAACCTCCAGCCAGAGAATATGATGAGTGTCTATATGGAAGAAGATGAGGGCCATGTGAGATTGTTTGGTTTAAATTGTGGATATTTGTCTGGCGGTTGGAAGAGATCTCTGGGTCCACCTAGGCTTGCACTTTGGTGTGATTCCCCTTAGAGACTGAGTTCTTTTACTGATCTCAGAGAATTATTGCCAGGAATTGTGTTGGAATTTTAGATGGCCATGCATGAGAGTTGCCCTTGGAAAGTGACATCTAGGCCCAAGTTGACTTTCCACAGAGCACAGGGAATCTCAGCCAGGATATCACATGATATTATTCTTAAAGACTTGGCAGCCATATTTGAGAGTCGAAACACACATGGACCATACATTGTAGACCTCAAGGGGCCTGGCTTCATCTGACTTTTCGCCACTTTTGGAAGCCTTGCCTGTAAGAATTCTCCAGAGTTTTCATTGAAATGAGCTTCCTCACCATTTAATGGTTTCTGAGTGAATTAAAATTCACAGTGCCTCCAACTTCATCCTTGAAAATTGGCTATATCAATACCATGAAATTTTTGAAATTCCCATGACCGGGTAGCACTGGAGAATATTTGGATGTCCTGTTGCTGATCATGAGTATACAAGACAGTGCCTTGATTGACTGGGTTTTATGAAAATGGTGTTGAACAGAGATGCCAGTAAGTTGGATCCTGCTGAGTAGTTGTACTAGAGTAGTGGTTGGCAGGTGTGTAATAAAACATCTGTGGTGGGGGCATTTGGATCTGCCATGGGCTTCCAAATGGATTGTGACTGACATTTTGCAGCCAGTAGACCCTTATATGTAAAAGCATATTGTTATATGGAGAGGTTTTAGGGCAATGTTCAGAATCAGGTTGCTATGGTCAATGGGGCAAGCTATGTGGGATAGAAGCCTGGTTGGTGCATTCTCCTGACGAACCTGACCCACCACACTTGACAGAACTTACTTCAGCACTGTGTCCCATTTGAAATCCTTGTATTTCATGAAGCAAACACCAATCTCCCAGTGCAGCAGCAAGAAATACCACGAATAGTGGAGGATGACCAAATGGAATTACAGTCCACAAGGGGAGACACTTAGACCCCAGTGGCCACAGGTTACCTACAAATAGAAAATTCAGCACTGCTGCCTCATGTTCATTGGAAAATAAGAATCCATGTCATCCAGATCACATAGATGAAGACTCAGCTATGATGGTCTCACAACAAATGAAGCTAATGCTCCTGACAACAGCATATATTTCATTGCCCAACCTCAGAGGCAGTTTCTCCAGATGTTAGGCTGGCAGAACTTCATGTTTGTGGAGTTTTTACCCTGTCCCTTACTTTTGGAAACTCCTCTACCACCTGCAAATTTGTGAACTCCTGAGCATTTTTCATTACACATATGTATTCACAGATTTTCTAACTCTTCTCCTCTAATTGTGTCTTATGTGGGGCGAAGGTAATGTCAAGGCATCGTGCTGAATGAGGGTGGGAAGATTTTTGTGTATCACATATTTGCATACACATTTGATACATTTTCCAATTTTCCATTCGAAATACTGAATCCCTGACACTAACACATACCCTACTAGACTTTGACTTTTAATCCTAATATGGTGGAGAAAAATAACCCAAACAGAATAGAAATACAAGAGGTTCACAGAAGGCATGGTGTATAGTTGGACTTGCCTTTCGTATGATAAATGGTAGGTGTTATAAATCTAGCGAATTTTAATTGAAATAGTTCTCCATGTGTTTTAAAAGTTAACAAACATGTGAATAACTGTCTCCCTTTCTCTGTAGCCTATTCATCACATGTATTTTTATATGCACATATAGAATTCTACCTGGTATCACTCGTACATTTTGTGAGGTGGCTGGCTTGGCAGATGCAAATTGTGAGAAGAGATCACTCCTACTAAATGCTGTTGGAACTGAAAATTCAACATATGAGTGAGCTTCTTATTTGAACAACATAAATCCATGTTCATTAAAATGAATATTTTTGGATCTGTGGATGATATATTACTTCGTGGTGAATTTCGATTGGCATACATAATGCTACTTTTTAATGTCTGTGTGTGTATAAGTGTGTGTGTGTATATATATATATATATATATATATATATATATATATATATATGTATATATATATATATATATATTCACTCTCCAGATTTTTCAAAATATGAAGTATATTTTTCTTATTATACACTCCCTAAATTCACTCATATTCATGTATTTGGATTAATAATCAAGTTTTCACAAGAATATTCTCAGAATTATTCATCCACCAGAAATACATATTTGTTTCTTAGTACTGAAAACTAACTTTGGGGGATCATATGATGGTGGTGAAGGGAGTGCATCACCCCCATGTACCGCGTCACTGTGCGGGAGAATGACGAGTTATAATGGCTAAAACCTATCTTGTTAGAAATTTCCAGCAAAATTGGGGTGCTCCAAAACCTAGTCGACATATTTCCATCTCACGAGGATCAGCTACGCGGGCTCAAACACGAGTGATTTGTCCGCATAGAGGGTCATGCTGCTTATTCAGGAAATCGGTCTGCGGCTAGAGTCTGCGGCGTGCACTGGGAAACGAAGAGATAGCAATGCAAATATACAGCGGTGTGGATTCTGTGGGCTCCTGACAGGTATGCAATCACTGTGCTAAGTGCTGAATTCTGGGTTTGAGATGGGAAAGGATGCGGTCCAATTCGGTTCTCCACACCGGTCAGACCACAGAGGAAGCCAGCGGCCACCATCTTGGAGAGCTGATGTCACCATCCCTGTTTTCGACTGATCGAAGCTCATTCACCTATAGAACAGGTAATTTCATGATGCCATTCACCTTTGTGTCACAGACAAATTACTCAGGCTCAGTGCCAAAGAACCTGCAGAAACTCCGTCTTGGAGCCTGCTCCTATTAGAACATACACCAAGCCCAGAGCGGCCGAATTCCGCCTCTCGGAACTGATCTGGCCCAGGGCTAAAGAACCCGTGGAAACTGCTTCTCGTTCCGGGTCTTGCTGAATACTGTGGAGGTAAATATCAACCGAGCCTTCATAGGCAGTGGCAACAGGATTGAGACGCGGCTTGTGAGGGCCGGTCAGGACTCACCCATTGCTTTGGTCACCCAGAAAAGGGAACAAAATGCTGCCTTTCACATGGGATACCAACATGACAAATTTCTGATGTCATCAGAAAGCAGCAGAGGAGATAACTTCATTGATACCAGCAGTGACAGAAACAGTTGGTCTCCTGGTGAAGAAAGTGAGTCACAAACACCCGGGTCTCTCTCACTTTGTCATCAAGCCAGAGGGGCAGAGCAGAGCAGCTGCCCGCACCTGGAACAGACCCAGTGACACACCTGCATGGTAGTCACGTCAACCCAATTGGAGTAGAGGCAGAACAGAGCTGCTACCCGGGCCCAGAACAGGCCCAGCGACCCCCAGGTGTGGTAGTCACGTCACCCCAATTGGAGTTGTTGCAGAGCAGAGCCTTCTCCCGTGCCTAGGACAATCCCAGTGGGTCACCGGCATGGTAGTCACATTACCCCAATAGGAGTAGGGGCAGAGCAGAGCCTTTGCCCATGCCCAGAACAGGCCCAGCAACCTGCAGGCATGGTAGTCACGACACACCAATTGGAGTAGGGGCAGAGCAGAGCCACCACCCGCGCCTGCAAGGTAGCAGACCTGCACCTGACCAGAAGAAGAGGCCCAGCGGCCTGCTGGCGCGGCAGACACTTTACCCCATTTGGAGTAGGGGCAGAACAGATCTGTAGCCCGTGCTCACAAGGTATCCTGACCTGCGACCAACCGGCAGACCAGGCCCAGCGGCCCACTGGCGTGGTAGTCACGTCACCCCAATTGGGGTAGGGGTAGAGCAGAGCCGCCACCCACGCAAGCAAGGTAGGCAGACCTGCGACCGATCGGCAGAACACCGCAGGAGTCCACGGGCGTGGTAGACACGTCACACCAATTGGAGGAGGGGCAGAGGAGAGCAGCCTCCTGCGCCTGCATGGTAAGCAGACCTGCGACCGATCAGAATAACAGGCCTAGCGGCCCATCAGCGTGGTAGATATATCACCCCAATTGGTGGAACAGCACAGCCACCCCTGCCCCTGCAATGAAGACTTTTCAAATATACAAGAGCAATATAGATATATAGGGGGAAAATTTCAAAATCACAACAGTTTCACCAAGCAGAAAGAAACGCGAGCAGTATGAAAAGAAAAGGAAAAAAGAACCACAAGCAATGCAGGTCAACACAACTTTAGAAGAGGTAATAGCTGCAGCAGATGGAATGTCAGATAAAGAACTCAGGATATACATTCTTCAGATGATCTGAAGTCTCAAGGAAGACATTAGACAGCAAAATCAGACAATGAAAGATCACTTCAACAATGAATTACATAAACAAAACCAAGAAGCAAAAGATCAACTATACAGGGAGATAGAGGTTGTAAAAAATAACAAACAGAAATCCTAGAAATGCAGGAAGCAATAAACCATCTTAAAAACTCAATTGAGAATACTACCATCAGAGTAGAACACTTAGAAGATAGAACATCAGACAATGAAGACAAAGTATTTCAACTTGAAAAGAACATAGACAGCTCAGCCAAACTGTTAAGAAACCATGAACAGAACATCCAAGAAATATGGGATAAAATAAAGAGACCAAACTTAAGAGTCATTGGGATACAGGAAGGTATAGAGGTCCAAACCAAAGGAATGAGCAATCTATTCAATGAAATAATATGAGAAAACTTCCCAGACTTGAAGAATGAGACAGACTCCCACATTCTAAAAGCCTACAGGACGACGAATGTGAAAAATCATAAGAGATCCACACCTAGACACATTATAATGAAGATGCCCAACATACAGAATAAGGAGAGAATTTTAAAATCTACAAGAGAAAGGAAGCAGATTACATTTAGGGGTAAACCAATCAGGATAACAGCTGATCTTTCAACAAAGACTCTGAAAGCTAGAAGATCCTGGAATGACATTTTTCAATCACAGAAAGAAAATGGGTTCCAACCATGTACTGTGTATCCAGCAAAATTAAGCTTCAGGATGGAAGATGAAATTAAAACTTTCCACGATAAACAAAAGTTAAAAGAATTTGTAGCTAGAAAACCATCTCTTCAAAACATCCTTGGCAAAATATTACAGGAAGAGTAATTGGAAAATAATGAAAACCAACAGTGGGAGGTAGGACATTAAAGGGGGGAAATAATCAAAGAGGAAAACAATCCATGTTTAATAACATAAATAAACAAATATGGCTGGAAGAACAACCCTTATCTCAATAATAACTGTAAATGTTAATGGCTTAAACTCACCAATTAACAGACACAGGCCAGTAGAATGGATCACAAAACAAGACCCAATAATATGCTGCCTACCGGAGACGCATTTGATAAGAAAAAGACATACATACACTGAAGGTGAAAGTTTGGAAAAAATCATATCACTCATATGGACTTCGGAAAAAAGCAGGAGTGTCCATACTCATACCAAATAAAATAGATTTCAAGCCAAAGTTAATCAAAAGGGATAAAGAGGGACACTACATACTGTTCAAGAGAACCATACACCAGCAAGACATAACAATCATAAATATGTATGCCCCAAACAATGGTGCAGCTATGTTCATCAAACAAACTTTTCTCAAGTTCAAGAGTCTAATAGACCACCATACAATAATCATGGGAGACTTCAACACAGCTCTCTCACCACTGGACAGGACTTCCAAACAAAAGTTGAAATAGGAAACTATAGAACTCAATAACACAATTAATAACCTAGACTTAATTGACATATATAGAATATACGACCCAACATCAAGCAGTTACATTTTTCCTCAGCAGCACATGGATCCTTCTCAAAAATAGATCATATATTATGTCACAGGGCAACTCTTAGACAAATTAAAGGAGTAGAGATAATACCATGCATCTTATCTTATCATAATGGAATGAAACTAAAAATCAATGATAAAAGAAGGAAGGAAAAACCATGCATCATTTGGAGAATGAACAATAGGTTACTGAATGATCAATGGGTTATAGAAGACATCAAGGAGGAAAATAAAAAATTCTTAGAGAAAAATGAAAACACAGACACAATATATCGGAATCTATGGGACACATTGAAAGCAGTTCTAAGAGGAAAATTCATTGCTTGGAGTTCATTCCTTAGAAAAAGAAAAAAACAACAAATAAATGATCTCATACTTCATCTCAAAATCTTAGAAAAACAAGAGCAAACAACAGCAAAAGAAGTAGAAGGAAAGAAATAATTAAAATCAGAGCAGAAATCAATGAAATCGAAACAAAAGAAACAATTGAAAAAATTGACAAAACTAAAAGTTGGTTCGTTGAAAAAATAAATAAAATGGACAGACCCCTAGCCATGCTAATGAAGAGGAGAGAGAACTGAAATTACTATCATATGGGATGAAAAAGGCAATATCACAACAGATATTTCAGAAATACAGAAGATAATCAGAAATTACTTTGAATCCTTATACTCCAAAATAATAGAAGATAGTGAAGGCATCGAAATATTTCTTAAGTCATATGATCTGACCAGAGTGAGTTAGGAGGATATAGACAACCTAAACATACCAATATCAATTGAGGAAATAAAAGAAACCATCCAAAGACTACCAACTAAGAAAATCCCAGGACCGTATGGGTATACATCAGACTTTTACAAAACCTTTAAATATGAACTAATACCAATACTTTTCAAGCTATTTCAGAAAATTGAAAAAGAGGGAGATCTTCCAAATTCATTCTACGAGGCCAATATCACTCTGATTCCTTCACCAGATAGACACTTCAAAGAAAGAAGACTAAAGACCGATATCTCTAATGAACCTAAATGCAAAAATCTTAAATTAAATTCTGGAGAATCAGATACAAAAACATATCAAAAAAATGTGGACCATGATCAAGTAGGATTCATCCCTGGGATGCAAGGAGGGTTCAATATACGAAAATCAATAAGTGTTATTCACCACATCAATAGACTTAAAAATAAAAACCATATTATCATCTAGATAGATGCAGAAAAAGCATTCGACAAAGTACAGCATCCCTTTATGTTCAAAACTCTCGAAAAACTAGGAATAACAGGAACATTCCTCAATATTGTAAAAACAATCTATGCTAAACCGCAGGCTAGCGTCATTCTTAATGGAGAAAAATTGAAGACATTCCCTCCAAAATCTGGAACAAGACAGGGATGCCCGCTCTCACCACTTCTGTTCAATATAGTTCTCAAAAGACTGGCCAGAGCAATTAGACAGATGAAAGAAATTAAAGGCATATAAATAGGAAAAGAATAACTTAAATTAGCACTATTGCAGATGACATGATTCTATACCTAGCAGACCCAAAAGGGTCTACAAAGAAACTAATAGAGCTAATAAATGAATTCAGCAAAGTGGCAGGATATAAAATCAACACGCATAAATCAAATGCATTCCTGTATATCAGCGACAAATCCTCCGAAATGGAAATGAGGACAACCACTCCATTCACAATATCCTAAAAAAAAAAATGGGAATCAACCTAACAAAAGAGGTGAAAGTCTTATACAATGAAAACTACAGAACCCTAAAGAGAGAAATAGAAGAAGATCTTAGAAGATGTAAAAATATACCCTGTTCATGGATAGGCAGAACTAACATCATCAAAATGGCGATATTACCAAAAGTTCTCTATAGGGTTAATCCAATGCCAATCAAAATCCCAAAGGCATTTCTTGTAGAAATAGAGAAAGCAATCATGAAATTCATATGAAAAAATAAAAGACCCAGAATTGCAAAACAATGCTAAGCAGGAAGTGTGAATCAGGTGGTATAGCGATACCAGACTTGAAACTATACTACAGAGCAATAGTAACAAAAATAGCATGGTACTGGTACCGAAAAAGGCAGGTGGACCAATGGTACAGAATAGAGGACACAGAAACCAATCCACAAAACTACAACTATCTTATATTTGATAAAGGGGCTAAAAGCATGCAATGGAGGAAGGATAGCATCTTCAACAAATGGTGTTGGGAAAACTGAAAATCCATATGCAACAAAATGAAACTGAATCCCTTTCTCTCGCCATGCACAAAAGTTAACTCAAAATCGATCAAGGAGCTTGATATCAAATCAGAGACACACTGTCTGATAGAAGAAAATTTGGTTACGATGTACATACTGTGGGGTCGGGCTACAGATTCCTCAATAGGACACCCATAGTACAAGAGTTAATAACTAGAATCAACAAATGGGACTTACTCAACTAAAAAAGTTTTTTCTCAGCAAAAGAAACAATAAGAGAGGTAAATATGGAGCCTACATCCTGGGAAGAAATCTTTACTACTCACACTTCAGAGAGAGCCCTAATATTCAGAGTATACAAAGAACTCAAAAAATTAGACAATAAGATAACAAATAACCCAATCAACAAATGGTCCAAGGACCTCAACAGACACTTCTCAGATGAGGACATACAATCAATCAATAAGTACATGAAAAAATGCTCACCATCTCCAGCAGTCAGAGAAATGCAAATTAAAACCACCCTAAGATACCATCTCACTCCAGTAAGATTGGCAGCCATTATAAAGTCAAACAACAAGAAGTGCTGGCAAGGATGTGGGAAAAGAGGTACACTTGTACATTGCTGGTGGGACTGCAAATTGGTGCAGCCAATTGGGAAAGCAGTATGGAGATTTCTTGGAAAGCTGGGAATGGAAGCACCATTTGACCCAGCTATTCCCCTTCTTGGTCTATTCACTAAAGACCTAAAAAGAGCATGCTACAGGGACACTGCTACATCGATGTTCATAGCAGCACAATTCACAACAGCAAGACTGTGGAACCAACTTAGATGCCCTTCAATAGAATAATGGATAAAAAAAATGTGGCATTAACACACAATGGATTATTACTCTGCATTGAAAAATGAAAAAATCACAGAATTTGCAGGAAAATGGATGGCATTAGACTGGATTATGCTAAGTGAAGCTACACAATTCCTGTAAAACAAATGCCAAATGTCATCTTTGATATAAGGAGAGTAACTAAGAACAGATAGGGACAAAGAGCATGACAAGATGATTAACATTAAACAGGGATGAGAGGTGGAAGGGAGGGAGAAGGGAAATTGCATGGAATTGGAAGGAGACACTCTGGGTTATACAAAATTACAAACAAGAGGAATTGAGGGGAAAGGGAAAAATAATACAAGGGGGAGAAATTTATTACAGTAGAGGGAGTAGAGAGAGAAGTGGGGAGGGGCAGGGAGGCTAGGGGGGATAGTAGAGGATAGGAAAGTCAGCAGAATACAACAGACACTAGTATGGCAATATGTGAATCAATGGATGTGTAACTGATGTGATTCTGCAATCTGTATACAGGGTAAAAATGGGAGTTCATAACCCACTTGAATCAAAGTGTGAAATATGATATATCAAGAACTATGTAATGTTTTGAACAACCATAAATAAAAATAAAAAAAAAACTATCTTTGGTGCATAATGCACACAATTCTAATATTTCTACAGTAACTGACCCAGTTTAACATCAATGCAAGTAGATTCCTATTGGACATGATGTGTATTTTGACTTTCACTTTTATTCAACACTGATACATTACTATTTCAAAAGTTTATGCACATAACAGGATATATATTTCATTCACAATTTAGAAAATTTATAGGCATTTGTTTCACTTTCAATCACTTCCTGCATCAGAACACATGGATTCCTCCATATTTCTTGACTGGTCTTTTCATGAGACTTTTTTCCAAACATATTATTTTCGATTTCCATAATCACTTTTGAAACAAAACTCACACACACTTCATGATAAACAATAACCCTAAGATTACCATTAGATATATAACTGGTTGGAGTGAATGATTGTATGTCAATATATGATTTCCTATATATTTTCAGATATCAATTCAATCCATTATTTAAAGTGGAACCAGTTATAATATTTATTCACAGTATGGTCTATTCATGCATTATCTCTATATTCATAGACACAGGGTACACCACTTTTTACCCCCAATACTAATTTATATGTCTTCAAATATTGCTCCCAGTAATCGTGGAAGAAATACTCATGTCTTATGATCTACATATACATTTGATCACAATATTTTTCTGGGCACAAAATGCAAAAATCACACTTATTATTGTACCAAATACTAAATGGAAAGTGAACATGGATTACTAAAACGATAAATGTCCTGGTTGCCTAATGCTTTCAAATGTCATTCCTATTGGTGACGACATATTTGTTTCTTCCTAAGATTATGTATTCAATCTCAACCCTATTGAAAATGTCTAATCCTATCACTCACTGTATAATTGCCTAATTTCGTAAGGTCTGTATTGATATTTTCCTTTCTACATATTTTCCCCAGTTAATCATTGTGAATGACTCTTCACATGTGCTGAAATTTACATTCACTCTATAACCAAAACACTATTGCTACAGAACTTTTGCTCCATGTCCTATACTCACTCTATTTCCTAAACCTACTGACTACCTTCCTAATCCCACCGACTATCTCAATTTGAGTGGATGTTCTCTTCTAAAATCAATCTTCCAAGGTGTAAGGTCCTATGCCATTGATTATCGATTTATCTGAGACATCTGTGCAGAACGTAATTATAAGCTAAGTATCCCAATCAAGGGCCTAATGCCCTTCTGGGCTTCAAATCTTACCTAGATTTCTGTTTCCATACTTATA
Organism: Callospermophilus lateralis; assembly: GCF_048772815.1. NCBI lineage: Eukaryota > Metazoa > Chordata > Mammalia > Rodentia > Sciuridae > Callospermophilus > Callospermophilus lateralis. The sequence continues at coordinate 132,658 of NW_027515635.1, forward strand.
TTTCACCTCTATAATCTTATAAATATCGCAGGTTCCCAATACTATTAATCATCCTTTGCAATGATTCGTAACCCAAATCAAACATGTTATTAACCCTAACCATACACTCTTCCCTCAATCTAACTTTGCAGAAGAGCAGGGACAGAGTTCGTCTTACAATACAGGAATGTAGGGTATCTTCCTCCTGCTGAGAACCTCAAATGTCCATGCAAATTTGATCCCTGGAGAAGATGTAGGCATCTATGAAGGACCTGAGAGAGCAAATGTCATCTTCCATCGCAAACAACCTTTCCAGGATGAAGGGTTGTGTCTGAATAAGCCTCTCTCTTGTTAATGTACACAAGATAGACCAAACCAGGCATGTGTGGAGAGCTGTTCCTGGGTGCCTATGGTTGATATACCATTCTAACTTGTAAAAGTGTCACAGGAAGTAAGGGCAGCCTCCATCTCATAGGAAAAAGTGGTTGCCAAGGCAATGACCTCAAAGAATTCCTGAAGGAAGTAATCTCACCTCACTTCCTTGGTGATGGAACTCTCTGAACTTGGAATCCGGGAAGCCAGGCACCCAGAGCCAGTCTCAGTCCCAGTCCCAGTGGTCTTATTTTTTGGAATTACCAAGGACAGAGTCAGTCTTTCTTGGTACCTACTGAGGTGAGGATGAACAAATGTCAGGAAAGCTCTGAAGAGGGGCCTTTCCTGAGACAGCAGGTAGTGGCTCACCGCTGGCTAGTGACAACTTCACAGATTTGGCCAACGAGACCATATCTGACACAGGACAGGCGATTTCATCAGAACATAGTTTGGCCCACCAGTCAGAAGACACTCCCAATAGTCACAGACCTACTTGGGGAAGGAGCTTCCTTTGTGTGTGTGGGTGTGGGTTTGAGATTTTGTCTCATGTTCTGAGAATAGGTAGGAAAGGCGGTTTGTTTGGTTTGGAGTGAACTGTTTCTGGTAAGTCGTTTGACAAGGCCAGTGTTTCTTTGTCTGTGTATCCCACTGTGTCCGTGGTTTTAGATATTAGAAAAGAGAATGAATCATTGGATGTGTCCTGTCTAGACTCAACTTGCCCAATTTATGAATGGACTGTGGCTTGACTTATGGGTGGACAACTCCAACAATCTTCCTAAGTTCCTCTTTTCTTCCTGAATTCTGGCCACTCTCCAGAATAGGCTCATGGTTTTTTGTCCAAAATATGTACCACCTCCAAGCTCTGTGACATGGCCATGTACTGGATAGCTGAAAGAAATGGGAGCATCTCAGAAAACTCAGATATTAGTTTGACCAGGAAATTCTAAGTGAAGAAACCCTTCTTTGGGCCTTTTGCTCACCAATTGTTCTGATGCCCTGAATGTCAGGAAGGTCTTTGCCTCAGGCCACACCATTGTAGAGCCTAAAGAAACAGTTTTCAAATGGAAATGAAAGGGCATCACCTGTGGCTCTTTGCTTAATTGCTTTGGAAAGGGATGTGTCTGAATCAGCCTTTTGGCCCTGTGTGAGACTGTGGCTTAGATTCTCAGCACCTGATGGATCTAAAGAAGGATCCCATGTGTGCATCAAAAACCAAAATGGACAAAAGAGCAGTCAGTGTGGATGAAGTCTCTCGCATTCCTCTGTAAGGTTCCTGTCATCCATCATGTGAGAATAGTGATAATTTGGTTCAAATGTGTTCCTCAAAACCCTGCAGAGGCTAGACCATAAGTGCTTGGTTTTTCTCAAGACTCCAATTCACATAAAGAATCTAAAACACACAGTCAGTAGGCCTCAAATTGGAGAAGCAGTGCCATATTAATGGCAGGCCTATTTGATCACTCTTGGTTCACTGGAAGGATGTCCTGGCCACCCTTATTTTAGGCAAATGAGGGGCAAGGGAGGTTATATTGGACACTGTCTTGGGCTGCACCCCTCATGGAAACCTCCAGCCAGAGATTATGATGATTGTGTAAATGGAAGAAGATGAGTGCCATGTGGAAGTGTTTTGGATTTAATTGTGGATATTTGTGTGACACTTGGAAGACATAACAAGGTCTACCTGGGCTTGAACTCTGGTGTGATTCCCCTTATAGACTGAGTTCAGGAACTGATCTCAGAGAAGTATTGCCATGTATTGTGTTGTGATTTAAGAGGCGATGTATGAGAGTCACCCTTGGAAACTGAGATCTAGCCCCAGAGTGGCTTTCCACAGAGCACTGGGATTTCAGCCAAGATAACACATGATTTCATTCGAAAGACTTGGCAGACATAGTTGAGAGTGAAAACACACATGGACCTCATATTGTAGACCTTAATGGGCTTGGCTTAATGTGACCTTTTGGCCATTCTTTGGGAAGCTTTGCCTGTGAGGGTTCTCCAGAGCTTTCATTGAAATAATCTTGCTCACCATTTACTGGTTCCTGAAAAAAGTTATATTATTCATTCACATTATGGTCTATTCATTCTTTATCTCTATATTCATAGACACAGGGTACACCTCTTTGTACCCCCGATTCTAATTTTACATCTTCAATATATTGCTTGCAGAAATGTTGGAAGACATACTCATGTCACCTGATGTACATATATATTTTATCAAAGTAATATTCTGGACAAAAAAATGTAAAGGTCACATTTATGATTGTACCAAAGCCTAAATGTAAAGTGTACATGAATTACTAAAAACATCCATGTCCAGGTTGCCTAATGCTGTCAATTGTCAATCCTATTGGTGACTACATATTTGTTTCTTCCTAATTTATATATTCAAACTCAACCCTGTTGGAAATGTCTAATCCTATCACTCACTTTATACTTTGCCTGATTTCATAATGTTTCTATTGATATCTGCTTTTCAACAAATTTTCCCAAGTTGATCCTAGTGACTGACACTTCATATGTGCTGACATTTACATTCACTCTATAATCGAAACCCTATTGCTAAAGAACTTTTGGTCCAAATCCTATACTCACTCTTCTTTCTAAACCTACCGACTATCTTCCTAATCCTACCGACTATCCCTTTTTGACTGGATGTTCTCTTCTACATTCAATAAAATGTCCTATGCCATTGTATATCGAATTATCTGAGACAATTTTGCAGAGCATAATTCAAAGCTAAGTATCCCAATCAAGGGCCCAATGTCCTTCTGGGCTTCAAATCATACCTAGATTTCTGTTTTCATACTTATATTTCACCTCTATATTCTTGTAAATATCGCAGGTTCCCAATAGCATTATTCATCGCACAGAATGATTCGTAACCCAAATCAAACCTGTTATTAACCCTAAACATACTCTGTTCCCTCAATCTCATTTTACAGAAGAGCAGGGACAGAGTGGTTTTTACAATACAGGAAACTTGGGGACCTTCCACCTGCTGAGAACTTCAAAGGTCCATGCAGAAATGATACCTGGAGAAGTTGTAGGCAGGTATGAAGGACCTGAGAGAGCAAAAGTCATCTTCCAATGCAAACAACCTGGTCAGGATGAAGGGATATGTATGAATCAGCCTCTCTCTTCTTATTGTAGAGAAGATGGACCAAACCAGGCCTGTGTGGAGAGCTGTTCTTGGGTGCCAATGGTTGATATACCATACTACCTTGTGAAAGTGTCACAGGAAGTAGGGGAAGGCTCCATCTCATGGGACCTTTGGAAGCAACTGTTAGGACAAAGTCGTTGCCAAGGCAGTGACCTCATTCAGTTCCAAAGAAAGTGACATACCTCATTTCCTTGGTGATGGAACTGTCTGAACTTGGTATCCAAAAAGCCAGGCACCAACAGGCAGTCCCAGTCCCAGTCCCAGTGGGCTCACTTGTTTGGATTTACCAAGGACAGAGTCAGTTTTCTTGGTACCTAATGATGTGAGGATGGCCAAATGCCAGGAAAGCTCTGAAGATGGACCTTTCCTGAGAAAGCAGATAGTGGTTCACCACTGGCTCCTGACAACTGCACAGAGTTGGCCAAGGAAACCAGATCTGAGAGAAGACAGACCATTTCAGGGGAACATAGTATGGCCCACCAGTCAGAGGACACTCTGGATAGTCACAGACCTACTTGGGTGAAGGAGGTGCCTTTGTGGGAGTGTGTGTGGGTTTATTGTTTTGTCTCATGTTCTGAGAATAGATGGGAAAGGCGGTTTGGTTTGGAGTGGACAGTTTCTAGTAAGTTGTTTCACAAGGTGAGTGTTTCTATGTCTGTGTATCCCACTGTGTCCATTGTTGTAGACATTGGAAAAGAGAATGCATTAATGGATGTGTCCTGTCAAGTGTAAATCTTCCCATATTTCAACCTGCCCAATATATATGAATGGAGTGCAGCTTGTCTTGTCGATGTGCAACACCTGCTATCTTTCTAAGTTGCTGTTTTCTTCCTGAATTCTGTCCACTCTCTAGAATAGGCTCATGGATTTATGTTCAAAATATGTACCACCTCCAACTCTGTGACATGGCCATGTACTGGATAGCTGAAGAGAATTGCGAGCATCTCAGAAAACTCAGATATCAGTGTGACCAGGAAAGTCTCAGTGGAGAAACCCTGCTTTGGGCCTTTTGCTTACTTATTGTTGTTTTTCACTGAATGTCAGGAAGTTCTTTGCCTCAATCCACCCCTTTGTGAAGCCTGAAGTAAACAGTTTTCAAATGGAAATGAATGGCATCACCTGTGGCTCTTTGCTTAATTGCTTTGGGAAGGGATGTGTCTGAATTAGTCTCTTGGCCATGTGTGTGGCTTTGAGTTAGATTCTCAGCACCTGATGCATCTAAAGAATGATCCCATGTGTGCATCCAAAACCATAATGGCAAAAAAATCATTCATTATGGATGAAGTCTCTTGCCTTCCTCTGTTAGGTTCCTGAACTCCATCAAGTGAGAATAGGGATTCTTTGGGTCAAATGAGTTCTTCAATACCCTGCAGAGGTGCTTGGGTTTTCGAGTAACTCCAAATCACATAAGAAATTGATACCTGAAATCAGTAGGCCTCAAATTGGAGAAACACAGAAGAATTAACGGCAGGCTTATTTGATCACTCCTGGTTCACAGAAACGGTGTCCAGGCCACCCTGACTTTAGGCAAATGAGGAAAAAGCGAGCTGATTTTGGACACTGTCTTGGCTTTTCTCATGACTCCAATTCACATAAAGAATCTACACCCCACAGTCAGAGAGCCTCAAATTGGATAAGCGGAGCAGTATTAAGGGCAGGCCTATTTGATCACTCCAGTTTCACAGGAAGGGTGCCCAGGCCACGCTGAAGTTAGGCAAAAGAGGTGCAAGAAGCTTATTTTGGACATTTTCTTGGGCTGCACAACTCATGGAAAACTCCAGGAAGAGGTTATGATTAGTGTCTATATGGAAGAACAATAGGGCCATGAGGGAGTATTCTGGTTTTAATTGTTTTCATTTGAGTAGCGGTTGGAAGAGTTGTCTGGGTCCACCTGGACTTGAACTCTGGTGTGATTCTCCTTATAGACTGAGTTCTATAACTGACCTGAGAGAAGTATTGCCAAGAATTGTGTTGGGATTTTAGGAGGCCAGGCATGAAGTTGCCATTGGAACCTGAGATCTAGGCACAGGTTGGCTTTCCACAGAACACTGCGAATCTCAGCCAGGATATTACATGATTTTATTCTGAAAGACTTGGCATGCATTATAGAGATTCAAAACCCACATGGACCTCGCTTTATAGACCTCAATTGGCCTCGCTTCATGTGACTTTTTGGCCACTCATTGGGTAGCCTTGCTTGTGAGAGTACTCCAGAGCTTTGCCTGAAATTAGTTTCCTAACCCTTTAAGGGTTCCTTAATGAATTGAAACCCACAGTGCCTCCAACTTCATCCATGAAAAATTGCTAGATAATTACCATGAAATTTTTAAAATTCCCATGACCAGATGTCACTGGAGAACCTTTGATGTCCTGTTGATGATCATGAATATACCAGACAGGGCCTTGATTGACTGGGTTTCATGAAAATGGTGTAGAACAGAGATGCTAGTAAGTAGGAGCCTGGTGAGTAGTGGGCCTAGAGAAGTGTTATGCAAGTGAGTGATAAAACATCTGTGGTGGGGCCATGTGGATCTTCCATTGGCTTCCAAATGGCTTGAGACTGACATGGTGCAGCCATCAGACCCATATACGTAAAGGCATATTTTTATATGGAGAGGTTTTAGGGCAATGTTCAGAATCATGTTGCTATTGTCAAGGGGGCAAGCTACGTGGGATAGAACCCTGGTTGGTGCATTCTCCTGGAGACCATGCCCACCACAGCTGACAGAACTCCCTTCAGCACTGTCTCCCATTTGAACTCATTGTATTTCATGAAGCAAATACCAAACTCCCAGTGCAGCAGCAAAAAACATGACGATAATTGGAGGATGACCAAGTTGTTTCACAGTCCACACGGGGAGACACTTAGCCCTCAGTGGCCAGAGTTTACCTACAAAGAGAGAATTCAGCACTGCTGCCTCATTTTTATTGGAAAATAAATAACCATGTCCTCCAGGTCACATAGAAGCAGATCGAGCTTTGATTGTCTCACTACAAATAAAGCTAAAGCTAATGAAAACAACATATATTTTAAGTGCCCAACCTCAAAGGCAGGTTCTCAAAAAGTCTTTAGGCCAGCAGAGCTCCATGTTTGTGGAGTGTTTACCCTGTCCCTTACTTTTGGAAACTCCTCTACCACCTCCAAAGATGTGAAATCTGGAGCATTTTCCATTCCTGATAGGTATTCACAGATTTTCTAACTCTTCTTCTCTAATTGTGTCTTACTTGGGGTGAAGGTAATGTCAAGGCATTGTTCTGGAGGAGAGTGGGAAGAATTTTCTGTAGCATATATTTGCATACACATTGGATTCAGTTTTTTATTTTCAATTCAAAATACTGAATCCCTGACTCTAACCCATACCCGACCAGACTCTGACTACTAATTCTAATATGATGGAGAAAACTAACCCAAACAGAATAGAAATACAAGCAGTTCAGAGTAGGCCTGGTGTATTGTTGGACTTGCCTTTTGCATGATACAGAGTTGGAGTCATGAATCTAGTCGATTTGTTGTTGAAATAGTTGTCCATGTATTTTTAAGGTTAACAAATATGTGAATTCCTGTCTCCCTTTCTCTGTATTCTTATATGCACATATAGATTCCTACCTGGTACCACACGTACATTCTTGTGAGGTGGCTGACTTGGCAGATACAAATTGTTAGAAGAGATCACTCCTACTAAACTTGTTGGAATTGGATATTCAACCTATGGGTGAGCTTGCTAGTTGAAGAGCATTATACATAAATCCATGTTCAGTAAAATTAATATTTTTAGATCTCTGGATGATGCATATTTTATAATGAATTTTGATTGACATATATATTGCTACTTTTTTGTCTGTGTGTGTGTTTTGTATATATATATATATATATATATATATATATATATATATATATACACTCTCCAGATTTTTCAAAATATGAAATATATGTGTCTTATATACACTACCTAAATTCATTCATGTTTATGTATGTGGATTTATAATCAACTATTCACAAGATTATTCTGAGAAATATTCATCCACCTGAAATTTGCCTAATGATCTCAAATGTCAATCCTATTTGTGACTACATATTTGTTTCTTCCTAAGATTATATATGTAAACTCAACCCTGTTCAAAATATCTAATCCTATCACTCACTTTATACTTTGCCTGTTTTCATAATGTCTCTATTGATATCTGCTTTCCTACATATTTTCCCCAGTTCATCATTGTGACTGACTCTTCACCTGTGCTGACATTTACATTCACTCTCTAATCGAAACCCTATTGCTAAAGAACTTTTTTTTCCAATTCCTATACTCACGCTTATTCCTAAAAGTACTGACTATCTTCCTAATGCTATAGACTATCCCTTTTTGACTGGATGTTCTCTTCTACATTCAATCATCCAAGTAAATGTGGGGCGAGCTTCAGAGGAGGAGACAACCAACAGACTATCTCATGCAACATCAAAGGGTTTTTTTGGTGTCCAGCATGCTGGGGCTCAGAGATCACTTGAATCGAGCAGATAGCCCTGAGAATAGCTTAAGTAGAGCTTATATACTTTCCCTGGAGAGGGCAGGGAGGGAATTTTATTGATGGGTCAGGGCGAGTGGGTGGTTTGCGTGCAACTGGGTGAGGGAGTACATTCTGCAGTTGCACAGTTGGGGACAGAACATTCTGGGAACAAGATTTGCAAGCATTTCTCAAGATTTCAACAGTGTTTTGTTAAGCATACAGAAAAATAAGAAGTGACAAGTACCTATTTTATTAACCTTTAATTCCCCACTTCTTCTTCTGGCTACTTTAAATCATAAAAATGATCATTGGAGGGTGTCACATTCTATGTCTGCTAGTGGGGTATTACCATAAGTTTAACTCGTCCAATTTGAGCCTGGAGAAAAGAAATTACATGGTTGAGCAAACAGGGTTTATAGTTAGCAATAATATGAGGATTATTATTTGACCTGCCAGGTTGATAAAAACGTAGTTAACCAGGAGGAGTGTGTGAACCAAGACTCAAGCCACCCTTTTTGGGCCTCTCTCTCTTGTTGATGCTCTTCAAGGTGTCTTTTAAATTTACTCATAGATTTTATTACAACTCCAGTATGGTCAGCATAAAAACAACATTCTTTCCTCAATGCATCACAAAGGCCCCCTTCTCTAATAAAGAGGAGGTCCAACCCTCAACTGTTCTGTAAAACAACTTCAGAGAGAGAGGTTAAAGATTCATGCAAAGCTCTGATGGGGGTTTCTAATATCTTAGTTTTGCTCTATTGCTGCTTCTAATTGGGTCCTTTGTTGTGTCCCATGGACAATGGCAGTGGCTCCTGTGCCCACCCGTGCAGCAACTCCTATTCATAATAGGATGGCTAAAGTGAGCGATACATGTTCCCAGTGGAACCGGTTGTATGCCCCCCCCATTTGATCTTCAAACGAACCTGCATCATGATAGAGCACTCTGGGAAACATCTGCACCATTTCAAAATTAATCCCATCTGTTGACCATTTCATGAAAACATAAACAATGTTTAAGTATATAGAATTATGCTGTTGTAGGGACAGACAAGGCAAGGCACCTAAGGCACTGAAGACAGGGAAACAGTCCTATTTTGTTGCAACCGGATTCAGAGGGCATTGCTTCTGTTGTAATCAATTAATCCCCTGAAACTCAAATTTAGGTAGTTTCAGAATTTTGTACCCAGCATATAAGGATGGGGCTCAGAAGTTTACAGTCTGCAGAACTTCAAAAAAGCAGTATTTGTTTCTGATTTTTCCTCTGTTCTGGGCAAGTTAAATTTTCAAGGACACATGGGAGGGGGAGAGCTTTTTATTCCCTTTCTTATTTTCCCCCTGCCAGCTGTTACAACGGAGCCCATTTGGTAATTTCTTTATCTTAGAAATGTAGCCATTTCTGTGAAGCCCCAGCTGAAGGCCAGAGGCCTTGTTCACATATTTTGTGAAAAACAAGTTAGGGGTTGTCTAGCTTAGAAGTACTGAGTTTTTTAACCAGTGGCCAAGTAGAACAGGGCAATACAAAAAGAGAAAGTTTATCTACATTGAACTCTTTATAGAAACTCTATGCTGAAAGTTCTAAATTCAGCCATGGTGAAGACTTCTGGAGAAGGACATTTAAGACTTTTCTGTGGGCCTGGTAAAGAGGGGGAATACGGGGAAGGTGGGGCTGAGAGAAGCTCTGAGGATCTGAGAATGAGGAAAAAGAGAGATGTAAAAAAATAATTGGAAAGGGGTTTGGGAATTTCCTAGCAACAAAACTTCAGCAGTAGAACAGGTAGAGCAGAGCAGAAAACGGGAGTGAGTATCCCAAAATTCTGTGAGGGACTTTAAATTTTAGTAACCTGTTTTCAGTGATGACAAAGCAACTTTAATGGCCATTTATATTACATCTTGGATAAGGGTCTGAGAGCTCTCCTCAGCTCGTTTGAGCTTTGGGTTAGCTGGAAAGAGGACCTGGTGGGACCCGGTGAGGGCACTGACAGGAGAAGAGAGGAATGAGTCGGTGGAGGGGTACCTCAGTACCTGCTACCTCACTAGTGGGCAATTGTCTGAGAACTGGTGGAGGTTTGGGTTTCTGATCTAGTAATTGGAGGGGAGAAATCAGGTTGCTGAGGTGGGAGTGACAGCAGAGAGTCTGGAGCAGAAGGCTGAGGATAAAAATTTATTGGAGAAGCATAGTTCAGGATGTGAGTGAAGGAGGGAAAAGGCTTCCACATAGGGGAATCTCCTTTCACCCTTTTGAGCACTTGCAGAAGTTAAAAAGGTCACGCAAAATTTGAGGATCTAGAGACCCCTCTGGGGGCCATCCTTTTTCTGTTTTCTACTTGGTAATATGGCCAATGCTGTGTACTGAATTTGATGAAGTATTGGGGTTCCATCAGGCAGCCCCTGTATGATCACATCTCCATGAAATACAGAAGAAGTCGGCTTTTCCCCCACACAGCCGTTACTGTTTGTGGCTTTGATAGTTTGCCGGGCAAACATAGTAATCTAGGCTAGCCAACCGCATCTGGCTCGCGTGTCCCTACATCCATAAAGTTTGTTTCCATTATCTATGGTACGGAAGGGATTTAATGGTATTTTAGTGGGATTTTCTTCATCAGGGATATCCCAATAAAAAAGACCTATGGCCAGCTGACAAATGTCTGGGTGGAGAGATGGCCACCAGGTCCCTAAGGGGGCTGTATGCGAGATAGATTATACTCTTTTCCAGTAGGATTTGTGATCAGCCATCGCTGCTTAACAGGCTGATGAGGGTTAGGACTACTTGTGGCCAAGGGGAGAGTATATAACCTTATCCACATGGCGAATACACAATTTGAAACTGTTACCAGTCTTTTCCAGTTTCCAGAAAGATTCTGGACAAGGAGCAGGCTTGAGATGAGAGGCATGGATCCAGGAAGTGATTCTGTATACCTTTACCACTGTAGGTGTTATAAGTAACACCTGGTATGGTCCTTTTCAGCAGGGTACCAGGGATGACACCTGATGTCATCTTACATACATGAAGTCTCTTATTTGATATGGATGTGGAATCCCCTGGTACACAGTTTGGTAGGCAGTGGCCAGCTATTTTCACAGGTATCACTGAGTTCTTTCAAGAGCTTTAAGTCTGTCAACCAAGAGGGTGTGAAATGGATCCTTAGGTCTTACAGTTGGGCTTAGAAACCTTACTGGACGAGGGCCACCATAGAGAATTTCTCAGGGGGTAAGGCTACTCAAAGAAACAGAAGGATTTTTTCTTGCATGAAACATTGCATAAGTCAGGAGCATAGTCCAATCTTTTATGCTGGTCTCTAAGCTTAATTTCGTTAAGGTCTCTTTAATTGTTCTATTCATTCTTTCTACTTGTCCTGAACTCTGGGGTCTATAAGCACAATATAACTTCCAATTAATCCCCAGGTTCCTGGCTAACCCCTGACTTACCTGGGCCATGAACATCGGTCCATTATCAGATCCTATTACCGGCTTAGCTTCCTCCAATGGTAGAGAGGCTTAGTCAGAAGCAGGGGAATCACTTAGAGTGTGTTGTGTGTTAGGGGACGAGGGCAGTGGATAAGGAGGGGAAGAAGAGTCCAGTAGAGTCAAATCTTGTGACTCAGGGAGAACAGAGGGTGGAGGAGGTGGAAGAGGTGAGGGTTTGAGAGATCATGGGGGAAGGAGTATGAGCAGAGGCATGGGCAAGGAAAGGCTTCACCCATGGTGGAGGAGATTTGCAGAGGTTGGCAAAGTTATGATATATGGCTGTTGATCAGGATGGCTATGTGGCCCTGGCTGAAAGACAATATCTCTGACTTTTTAAATTAGTGGGAAGTAGAAAGATATTTCTAGGGCCCATACGACTCCAAAATGGGCCATTCTGAGGCACAGAGAGTCTGCCAGGTCTAGCGTTTTACTAAAAAAAGAAAGATACTGAGCCCTTAAGCAGACTTTGGTTCAGTGATCAAGGGTCAGGGACAGAGCCATTGAAGTGCTCTGTCCCATAATAAAAGGTACACAAACAGTAAAAGCAAAGTCACATGACACAGATAAGACAAGACCATGAAGACAGGCAATGGACGTCCAACACTGAGACCAGGAATGCGTAGCCGGCAAAACCCGATAGGATGGCAATACCTAATCTAAAACAAAATATCACTGAGTCGATGAAGCAATTGTTCCTTGATTCTCCGAGTCCTCTGCGGGGTCCCCCATGGAGGTGCCCTATGTCTCTGTGACACGTCTCTCAGCCACCGTCGGAGAGACCCCAGGCTCTTCATCTCCAGCAATTTTGCCAAGCCCTAACATGACACCTGAAACCAGAAAGAGGCGCCTTACTTGCTCCGAGAGGAGCCCGTTGGGGGTCTCTCATCCGCCACTGCCAGAACTCGGTGGAACCTCAATATGTAAAGGTCAGGCGAGTGTCGGAGGAAGAGACTACCAAGAGACTGTCTCATGCAACAGCAAAGGGTTTTTTTGGGGTCCAGCTTGCTGGGGCTCACAGCTAACTTAAATAGATCAGAGAGCTCTGAGAACAGCTTATGCAGAGCTTACATACATTTCTTGGAGAGGGAAGGGAGGGAAGTTTACTGATGTGTAAGGGTGAGTGGGCGGTTCGCGTGACACCGAGTGAGGCAGTACATTCTGCAGTTTGGCAGTTGGGAACAGTACATTCTAGAACAAGATTAGCAAACATTTCTCAAGATTTCAACAGTGTTTTGTTAAGCATACAGAAAAACAGGAAATTACAAGTACCTATTTTATTAACCTTTCACTACCGACTATCCCTTTTTGACTGGATGTTCCTTCTACATTAATTCATGCAAGGTACAAGGACCTATGCCATTGTATATCGATTTATCTGAGACATCTCTGCAGAACGTAATTCAATGCTGCGTATCCCAATCAAGGGCCCAATGCCCTTCTGGCCTTCAAATCATACTTAGATTTCTTTTTTCATACATATATTACACCTATATATTCTTATACACATAGCAAGTTCCCAATACCATTATTCATCCAGCACAATGATTTCTAACCCAAATCAAACATGTTTTTAACCATAATCATACACTGTTCCTTCAATCTAACTTTATAGAAGAGCAGGGAAAGAGTTGATTTTACAATAAAGAAATGTAGGGAAACTTCCACCTGCTGAGAACCTCAAAGGCCCATGCAGAAATGATCCCTGGAGAAGATGTAGGCAGCTATGAAGGACCTGAGAAAGCAAAAGTCATCTTCCATGGCAAACAACCCGGTCAGGATAAAAGGTTGTGTCTGAATTAGATTCTCTTCTTAATGTAGAGAACATGGACCAAAACAGGCCTGTGTGGAGATCTATTCCTGGGTGCCTATGGTTGATATACCATTCTAACTTGTGAAAGTGTCACAGGAAGTAGGGGCAGCCTCAATCTCATGGGACCCTTGGAAGCAACAGTTAAGACAAAGTGGTTGCCAAGACAGGGACCTCATTCAGTTCAGGAAGGAAATGACCTCACCTCACTTCCTTGGTGATGGAACTTTCTGAACTTTGGATCCAGGAAGCCAGGCACACAGAGCCAGTCCCAGTCCCCATCCCTGTGGTCTCACTTATTTGAATTTACCAAGGACAGTCAGTCTTTCTTGGTACCTTCAGACGTGAGAAGAACAAATGCCAGGAAAGCTCGGAAGCGTTGCTTTTCTTGAGAAAGCAGTTAGTGGCTCAGCGTTGGCTCCTGAGAAGTTCACAGAGTTTGCCAAGGAGACCAGATCTGAGACAGGACAGGCTATTTTGGGGGAACATATTATGGCCTACAAGTCAGAGGACACTCCGGATAGTCAAAGACCTACTTGGGGGAAGAAGGTGCCTTTGTGGGTGTGGTTGTGGGTTTGTGGTTTTGTCTCATTCTCTGAGAATAGGTAGGAAAGTCAGTTTGTTTCGTTGGAAGTGGACTGTTTCTAGTAAGTCGTTTAACATGGCGAGTGTTTCTCTGTCTGTGTATCTCACTGTGTCCGTGGTTGTAGACATTAGAAAAGAGAATTCATGAATGGATGTGTCTTGTCGAGTAGAAAGCTTCTCAGCATTCATATTGCCCCATTTATGAATGGACTGTAGCTTGCCTTATTGATGTGCAACACCTGCTATCTTCCTAAGTTCCTGTTTTCTTCCTGAATTCCGGCCAATCTCAAGAATAGGCCTATGGTTTTGTGTCCAACATCTTTACCACCTCAAAGCTCTGTGACATAACAATGTACTGGATAGCTGTAGGGAATGGGGAGCATCTCAGAAAACTCAGATATCAGTGTGACCAGGAAAGTCTCAGTGGAGAAACCCTGCTTTGGGCCTTTTACTTACCAATTGTTCTGTTGCCCTGAATGTCAGGAAGGTCTTTGCCTCTGGCCACCCCTTTTTGAAGCCTGAAGAAAACAGTTTTCAAAGGGAAATAATTGGGCATACCTGTGGCTCTTTTCTTAAGTGCTTTGAAAAGGGATGTGTATGAATCAGCCCCCTGGCCCTGTGTGTGGCTGTTACTTAGATTCTCAGCACCTGATGGATCTAAAGAAAGTTCCCATGTTTGCATCCAAATGAAAAATGGCCAAAAGAGCAGTCATTGGGATGAAGTCTCTTGACTTCCTCTGTAAGGTTCCTGAACTCCATCAAGTGAAAATAGGGATCCTTTGGGTCAAATGAGTTCTTCAAAACCTACAGAGGCTAGCCCATAGGTGTTTGGTTTTATCATGACTAAAATTCACATAAAGAATCTAAACCCCACAGTCAGTAGCCCTCAAATTGGAGAATTGGAGCGGTATTAATGGCAGGCCTATTTGATCACTCCTGGTTCACAGGATGGGTGTCCAGGCCACCTTGACTTTAGGCAAATGAGGGTCAAAGGAGCTTATTTTGGACACTGTCTTGGTCTGCGCCCCTCATTTAAACATCCAGCCAAATTATGATGAGTGTCAATATGGAAGAAGATGAGGGCCATATGGGAGTGTTCTTGTTTTAATTGTGGTAATTTGTGTGGTAGTTGGAAGAGATGACTGGGATCACCTGGGCTTGAACTCTTGTGTGATTCCCCTTAAAGAATGAGTTCTGGATCTGACCTCAGAGAAGTATTGCCGTGAATTCTCTTGGGATTTTACTAGGCCACGCGTGAGAATCGCCTTTGGAAACTGAGATCTAGGCCCAGGATGGCTTTCCACGGAGCTCGGGGATTCTGAGCCAGGATATCACATGATTTACTTCTTGAAGACTTGGCAGCCCTAGTTGAGAGTCCAAACACATATGGACCTCACATTGTAGACCACAATGTGTCTGGATTCATGTGACCTTTTTGCCAGTCTTTTGGAAGGCTTTTCTGTGAGTGTTCTCCAGAGCTTTCATTGAAATGAGCTTCCTCACCATTTAATGGTTCCTGAATTAATTGAAACCCACAGTGCCTCTAACTTCATTTTTGAAATATGACTAGATTAATACCATGAAATTTCTGAAATTCCCATGACCAGGTGGCACTGGATAAACTTTGGATTTCCTGTTGCTGATCATGAGTGTACCAAAGAGTGCCTTGATTGACTGGGTTTCGTGAAAATGGTGTAGAACAGAGATGCCAGTAATTTGGATCCTGCTGAGTACTGGGCGTAGAGAAGTGGACTGTAGGTGTGTAAATAAATATTTTTGGTAGGACCACCTGGATCTTCCATTGGCTTTGAAAGACTTGCGACTGACATGGTGCAGGCAGCAGACCTTTATATGTAAAGGCATCTTGTCATATGGAGAGGTTTCAGGGCAATGTTCAGAATCAGGTTGCTATAGTCAAGGGGAAAGCTATGTAGGATAGAAGCCTGGTTCGTACATTCTCTTCGCGACCCTGACCAACCACACATGACAGAACTCCTCCAGCATTTTTATCCCAGTTGAACTCCTTGTATTTCGTGAAGCAAGTACCAAACTCCCAGTGCAGCAGTAAGAAACACCCTGGAAAGTGGAGGATCACCAAATGGCTTCACAGTCCACATGGGAGACACTTCAGCCCAGTGGCCTCAGTTTACCTACAAAGAGAGAATTCAGCACCGCTGCCTCATGATCATTGGAAAATAAGAAACCATGTTCTCCAGGTAACATAGATGCAGACCCAGATTTCATGGTGTCACTACAAACGAAGCTAAATCTCCTGACAATTACATATATTTCTTGTTCCCAACCTCAGAGGAAGTTTCTCAAGAAGTCTTTAGGCCACCACAGCTCCATGTTTCTGGATTGTTTACCCTCTCCCTTACTTTTGGAAACTGTTCTACCACCTCCAGTGTTGTGAACTCCTGAGCATTTTCCATTCCACATAAATTCACAGATTTTCTAACTCCTCTCCTCTAATTGTGTCTTACTTTTAGCGATGGTTATGTCAAGGCATTGTTCTGGATGAGAGAGGGAAGATTTATGTGTATCACATTTTTGCATACACATTAGATTCATTTTCCTTTTTTCCATTTGAAATACTGAATCCCTGATACTAACCCATACCCTACTAGACTCTGACTACTAATCCTAATATCATGGAGAGAAAGAAACCTAACCGAATAGAAATACAGGCCTTTCATAGGAAGCATGGTGTATACTTCTATTTGCCTTCTGCATTATCAAGAGTATGTGTTTTAAATCTAGTCAACTTTTCATTGTAATATTTCTCCATGATTTTTTAAAATTATCACATATATAAATTCCTGTCTCCCTTTCTCTGTATCCTGTTCAGCACATGTATTTTTTTTATGCATATATATAATATCCTACCTGGTATCACACGGACATTCTTTTGAGCTCCCTGACTTTGGAATATAAAATTGTGAGAACAGATGACTCTCCCTAAATAATGATGGAACTAAAAATTCAACCTATGGGTGAGCTTCCTAGTGAAAAACACTATACATAAATCCATGTTCAGTAAAATGAATATTTTTGAATACGTGGATGAATTATATTTCATGATGAATTTCGATTGGCATATATATTGCTAAATATTAATGTGTGTGTGTGTGTGTGTGTGTATGTGTGCATGTGTGCATGTGTGTGTGTGTGTGTTTGTGTATTTTTTTTAAATCTGGAAAAAATATATATGTGTGTATATATATATATATATATATATTTTTTTTTTTTCCTCCAGATTTTAAAAAAAATATGAAAAATATGTGTCTTATTATACACTCCCTAAATTCATTTATATTCATGTATGTGGGTTCAAAATCCAATCTTTACAAGATTATTTTCAGCAATATTTATATTCCTGTAATACATTTTTGTTTCCTACTACTGAAAACTAAGTTCAGTAGGTGGTGCATACAAATCCTAATATTTCTACAGTACCTGACCCAGTTTAACATCAATGCAAGTATATTGCTATGGGACATGATGTGTATTTTGAAGTTCATTTTTATTCAACACTGGCATATTACTATTTTATCTGTTTATGGACATCATAGGATATATTTTTTCATCCACAACTTCACAAAATTATAGGCATTTGGTTCACATTCATTTACTTACTACTTAAGAACACATGTATTCCTCCATGTTTCTTTACTGGTCTTTTCACTAGACTTCTTTCTAAACACATTATTTTTGATTCCATAATCATTTTTGAAGCAATACTCACCCTTCACGATAAACCGTAACCCTAATATTACCATTACATATATAACTGGTTGGAATGATTGTATATATATCAATATAAGATTTCCAATATATTTTCAGATGCAAACTCAATCCATTATTTAAAGTTGGAACTAGTTATATACTTTATCACAATATGGTCTATTCATGCAACATCTCAATAATCATCAACACAAGGTACACCTATTTGTATCACCAGTACTAATTTATAAGTTTCCAGAATATTACTCCCCATAATGGTGGAAGAAATACTCATGTCACCTTATCAACATATACAATTTATCACGGTAGTATTCTGGACACAAAATGCAAAGGTCACACATATGATTGTACCAAAGCCTAAATGGAAAGTGACCATGGATTACTAAAATCATCCATGTCCAGGGTGCCTAATGCTCTCAAATGTCAATCCTTTTGATTACTACATATTTGTTTCTTCCTAAGATTATATATTCAACCTCAAGCCTGTTGAAAATGTCTAATCCTATCACTCACTTTATACTTTGCCTGATTTCCTAATCTTTCTATTGATATCTGCTTTCCTACATATTTTTCCCAGTTCATCATTGTGACTGTCTCTTCACATGTGCTGACATTTACATTCACTCTCTAACTGAAACCCTATTGCTAAAGAACTTTTGGTCCAACTCCTAGAGTCACTCTTCTTCCTAAACCTACTGACTATCTTCCTAATCCTACAGACTATCCCTTTTTGACTGGATGTTCTCTTCTACATTCAATCATCCGAGGTACACGGTCCTATGCCATTGTATATCGATTTATCTGAGACCTCGGTGCAGAACATAATTCAAGCTAAGTATACAAATCAAGGGTTCTGTTGCCCTGAATGTCAGGAAGGTCTTTGCCTCAGGCCACCCCTTTGTGAAGCCTGAAGAAAATATTTTCAAATGGAAATAAATGGACATCACCTGTGGCTCTTTGCTTAATTGCTTTGGAAAGGGATTTGTCTGAATCTGCCTCTTGGCCCTGTGTGAGGCTGTGGCTTAGATTCTCAGCACCTAATGGATCTAAAGAAAGAACCCATGTGTGCATTCAAAACCAAAATGGCAAAAAGAGCAGTCATTGTGGATGAAGATTCTTGCCTTTCTCTGTTAGGTTCCTGACCCCCTTCAAGTGAGAATAGGGATCCTCTTTGTCAAATGAATTCTTCAATGCTCTGCAGATATGCTTGGGTTTTCTCATGACTCCAAATCACATAAAAAATCTATACCTGACATTCAGTAAGCCTCAAATTATAGAAACAGAGCGGATTTAATGGCAGGCCTTTTTGATCACTCCTGGTTCACAGGAAGGGTGTCCAGGCCACCCTGACTTTAGGGAAATTAGAGGCAAGGGAGCTTATTCTGGAAACTGTCTTTGGTTGCGACCCTCATGAACACTTCCATCCAGAACTTTTGATGAGGGTCTTTATGGACGAAGATGAGGGCCATGTGGGAGTTTTTTTGTTCTAATTGAGGTCATTTGTGTGGGGGTTGGAAGAGATGACTTGGTCTACCTGGGCTTGAACTCTGGTGTGATTTCCCTCAGAGCCTGAGTTCTGGAACGTACCTCATAGAAGTATTGAAATGAATTGTGTTGGTTTTTAGGAGGCCACGCATGAATGTCACCCTTTGAAACTGAGATCTAGGCCCAAGGTGGCTTTCCACAGAGCAATGGGAATCTCAGCCAGGAAATCACATGATTTTATTCTGAAAGACTTTGCAGCCATTGTTGGCCCTCGGAAGCAAGAAGGAGTGGCCATACTCATATCGATTAAAATCAACTTAAACCTAAGTTAATCAAAAGTGATAAAGAAGGACACTATATACTGTTAAAAGGCACCATTAACCAATAAGACATAACAATTATCAATTTGTATGCATCAAACAATGGTGGTGCAAAGTCATAAAACAAACTCTCCTCAACTTCAAGAGTCATATAGGCTATAACACAATAATTACGGGTGACTTCAGCACACAACTCTCGCAATTGGACAGATCCTCTAGAGAAAATCTGAATTAAGAAACTATAGAACTTAATAGAACAATCAATAACCTAGACTTAACCAACATATATAGAATATATCAAACATCATAAAGTGGATACATGTTCTTCTCAGCAGCACATTGGTCCTACTCAAATATAGACCATATATTATGCCATATGGAAACTCTTAGTAAATATAAAAGTATGGAGATAATACCATGCACCATATCTGATCATAATGGAATGAAACTTGAAATTAATGATTGAAGAAGGAAGGAAAAATTCTACATCACATGGAAAATGAACAATATGTTACTGAATGATCAATGGGTTACAGAAGACATAAAGGAGGAGATAAAAAATTTCTTAGAGACAAATGACAATACAGACAAAACATACCGGATTCTATGGAAAACAATGAAAGCAGTTTTAAGAGGGAAATTCATTTCTTGGAATTCTTTCCTCAAAAAAAAAAAAAAAAGAAAAAAAACAACAAATAAATGATCTCACACTACATCTCAAAAACCTAGAAAAAAAAAGCAAAACAACAAATGTAGTAGAAGACAAGAAATAATTAAAATTAGAGGAGAAATCAACAAAATTGAAACAAAAAAATTGAAAAAATAAAACTTGGTTCTTTGAAAATAAATTAAATCGACTGGGCCTTAGCCATGCTAATGAAGAGAAGTAGAGAGAGAACTCAAATTACTAACATATGGGATAAAAAAGGCAACATCACAACAGACACTACAGAAATTCAGATGATAATTAGAAAGTATTTTGAAACCCCATATTCCAATAAAACAGAAGATAATGAAGATATTGATAAATTTCTTATGTCATATAATCTGCCAAGTTTGAGTCCGGAAGACTCACACAATTTAAATAGACCAATAACAAAGGAAGAAATAGAAGAAACCTTCAAAAGACTACCAACCAAAAAAAGCCCTGGACCAGATGGTTATACAGCAGAGTTCTACAAAACATTCAAAGATGAATTAATACCAATACTTTTCAAGCTATTTCAAAAAATAGAAAAAGAAGGAGTTCTTCCAAATTCATTCTATGAGGCCAACATCACCCTGATCCCAACACCAGACAAAGACACTTCAAAGAAAGAAAACTACAGACCAATATCTCTAATAAACTTGGATGCAAAAATTCTCAATAAAATCCTGGCAAATAAAAAACAAAAGCATATAAAAAAATTGTGCTTCATGATCAAGAGGGATTCATCCCAGGGATGCAAGGCTGGTTCAATATACGGAAATCAATAAATGTAATCCATCACATCAATAGACTTAAAGAGAAGAACCATATGATCATCTCGATAGATGCAAAAAAAGCATTCTACAAAGCACAGCATCCCTTTTTCTTTAAAACTCTATAAAACACTAGGAATAACAGGAACTTACCTCAACATGGTAATAGCTATATATGCTAAACCTCAGGCTAGCATCATCCTAAATGGAGAAAAACTGAAGGCATTCCCTCTAAAATTTGCAACAAGACAGGGATGCCCTCTATCACCACTTCTATTTAATTTAGTTCTTGAAATACTATCCAGAGCAATGATACAGACAAAGGAAATTAAAGGCATAAAAATAGGAAAAGAAGAACTTAAATTATCGCTATTTGTGGATGACATGATAATATATTTAACAGACCCAAAAGGGTCTACAAAGAAACTGCTAGAGTTAATAAATGAATTCAGCAAATTGGCAGGATATAAAATCAACACGCATAAATCAAAGGCATTCTTGTATATCAGCAACAAAACTTCTGAAATGGAAATGAGGAAAACCACTCCATTTACAGTATACTCAAAGAAAATAAAAAACTTGGGAATCAACCTAACCAAAGAGGTGAAAGATTTATACAATGAAAACTACAGAACCCTAAAGAGAGAGATAGAAGAAGATGTTAGAGGATGGAAAAATATGCCCTGTACATGGATAGGCAGAAATAACATCATCAAAATGGCGATATTACCCAAAGTTCTCTACAGGTTTAATGCAATGCCAATCAAAAACCCAATGGCATTTCTTGTAGAAATAGATAAAGTAATCATGAATTTCATATGGAACAACAAAAGACCCAGAATAGCGAAAGCAATTCTAAGCAGGAAGTGTGAATCCAGAGTTCAAACTGTACTACAAAGCAATAGTAACAAAAACAGTGTGGTACTGGTATCAAAACAGGCAGATGGACCAATGGTACAGAATAGAGGACACAGAGACATATCCACAAAATTACAACTTTCTTATATTTGAAAAGGGACCTAAAAGCATGCAATGTAAGAAGGATAGCATCTTCAACAAATGGTGCAGGGACAATTGGAAATTCATATGCAACAAAATGAAATGGAATCCCTTTCTCTCACAATGCATAAAAGTTAACTCAAAATGGATCAAGGAGCCAGATATAAAATCAGAGACACTGCGTCTGATAGAAGAAAAAGTTGGCTACGATGTACATACTGTGGGGTTGGGCTCCAAATTCCTTAATAGGACACCCATAGCCCAAGAGTTCATAAAAAGAATAAACAAATGGGACTTACTTAATCTAAAAAAGTTTTTTCTCAGCAAGAGAAACAATAAGAGAGTTAAATAGAGAGCCTACATCCTGGGAACAAATTTTTACCCCTTACACTTCAGATAGAGCCCTAATATCTAGAATATACAAAGAACTCAAAACAATTAAACAATGAGATAACAAATAACCCAATCAACAATGGGCCAAGGATCTTAACAGACACTTCACAGAGGAGGATATACAATCAATCAACAAGTACATGAAAAAATGCTCACCATCTGTAGCAGTCAGAGAAATGCAATCAAAACCACCCTAAGATACCATCTCACTCCAGTAAGATTGGCAGCCATTATGAAGTCGAACAACAATAAGTGTTGGTGAGGATGTGGGGTAAAGGGTACACTTGTACACTGCTTGTGGGCCTGCAAATTGGAGAGTCCAATATGGAAAGCAGTATGGAGATTCCTGGGAAAGCTGGGAATGGAACCACCATTTGAGATATCGCCCTTCTCAGACTCTTCCCTGAGGATCTTAATAGAGAGCAGTATAAGGATACTGCCACATCGATGATCATAGCGGCACAATTCACAATAACTAGACTGTGGAACCAAACTAGATGCCCTTCAATAGACGAATGGATAATAAAAATGTGGCATCTATACACAATGGAGTATTACACAGCACTGAAAATGACAAAATCATAGAATTTGCAGGGAAATGAATGGCATTAGAATAGATTATGCTAAGCGAAGCTATCCAATCCCTAAAAAACAAATGCCAAATGTTTCCTTTTATATAGAGAGAGCAAATAAGAAGAGAACAGGGAGGAAGAACATGAGAAAAATATTAAAACTAAACAGAGATGAGTGGGGGGAGAGAAAGGGAGAGAGAAGGAAAATTATATGGAAATGGTAGGAGACTACTCAATGTTACACAAAATTACATATAAGAGGTTGTGAGGCTAAAGAGGGGAAAACAAGGGAGAGAATTAAACAACAGCAGATGAGGTAGAGAGGGAAGATGGGAGGGGGAGGGGGAATAGTAGGGGATAGGAAAGGTAGCAGAATTCAACAATAACTAGTATGCTATTATGTAAAAACGTGAGTGTGTAACTGATGTGATTCTGCGATTTGTATTTGGGGTAGAAATGGGAGTTCATAACCCAATTAAGTCAAATGTATGAAAGATGATATATCATGAGCTTTATAATGTTTTGAACAACCAAAAAAAAAGAATTGAATTTCCAATATTTGAGTCATATAACAACTTTATTTTTTAATAAAATTGTCTTTTATTTGTTATCTTACTTGCTGGTATCTGCCTTTCAGTTTTAAAAAACTATGTGCTTTAGCCATTCATCCATGTAGTATGTAACAGAAAATTTTGAGTGTCTCCATATAACCAGATTGGCAAGGCATCAAGGTTTCCTTCACAAACAAGGTGAAGGCTTTGCCATTAGAAATTTAATATTCTGCAAAACAATTTTTTTTAACTTTTCAATTAAATTTCCAAAAAAATTTAGAAAAAAAAAGAATCTAAACCCCACAGTAAGAAGGCCTCAAAGTGGAGAAGTGGAGCATTTACGGCAGGCCTATTTGATCACTGCTGGTTCACAGGAAGCATGTTCAATCAACCCTGATGTTAGGCAAATGAGGGGCAAGGGAGCTTATTTTGGGCACTGGTTTGGATGTGCACCTCATGGAAAACTCCATCCAGAGGTTATGATGTGTGTTTATATGGAAAAAGATGAGGGCCATGTGGGAGTGTTTTGGTTTTAATTGTGGTCATTTGTGTGGTAGTTGGAAGAGATGACTGGGTCCACCTGGGCTTGAACTCTGGTGTGATTCCCCTTAGAGAATGAGATTTGGAACTGACTTCAGAGAAGTATTGCCATGAATGTTGTTGGGATTTCAGGAGGCCACGCATGAGAGTCGCCCTTGGAAACTGAGATCTTGGCCCAGAGAGGCTTTCCAGAGAGCACTGGGAATCTCAGCTAGGATATCACAGGTTTTATTCTGAAAGACCTGGCAGCCATCGTTGAGAGTCAAAACACACATGGACCTCACATTGGAGACCTCAATGGGCCTGGCTTCATGTGACAATTTGGCCACTCTTTGGGAAGCCTTGCCTGTGAGAGATCTCCAGATCCTTCATTAAAATGAGCTTCCTCAACATTTAATGGATCCTGAATGAATTGAAACCCACAGTACCAACAACTTCATATGTGAAAAATAGTTAGATAAATACCATGAATTTTTAGAAATTCTCATGACCAGGTGGCACTGGAGAACCTTTGGATGTCCTGTTGCTGATCATGAGTATACCAGACAGTGCCTTGATTGACTAGGTATCATGAAAATGGTGTAGAACAGAGATGCCAGTAAGTTGGAGCCTGATATGTAGTGGGCCTAGAGCAGTGGTGTGCAGGTGTGTGATAAAACATCTGTGGTGGGGCCTGTGGATCTGCCATTGACTTTCAAATGCCTTGACACAGACACGGTGCAGCCAGCAGACCCTTCTATATAAAGGCATCTTGTTATATGGAGATTTTTCACGGCAATGTTTAGAATCAGGTTGCTATGGTCAAGGGGCAAGCTATGTGGGATAGAAGCCTATTTGGTGCATTCCCATGCAGACACTGACCCACCACACGTGACAGAACTCCCTCCAGCACTGTGTCCCACTTGAACTCCTTGTATTTCGTGAAGCAAATACCAAACTCCCAGTGCAGCAGCAAGAAACACAATGAAAAGTCGAGGATGACCAAGTGGCTTCACAGTCCACATGGGGTGACACTTAGCCCCCGTGGCCACAATTTAGCTACAAAGAGAGAATTTAGCACTGCTGCCTCATGGTCATTGGAAAATAAGAAACCATGTCCTCCTGGTCACATAGATGCAGACCTAGCTTTGATGGTCTCACTACATCGGAAGTTAAAGCTCCTGAAAACAACATATATTTCAAGTGCCCAAGCTCAGAGGCAATTTCTCAAGAAGTGTTTAGGCCAGCAGATCTCCATGTTTGTGGAGTGTTTACCATGTCACTTACTTTTGGAAACTGCTCTATCAACTCCAAGGTTGTGAACTCCTGAGCATTTTCCATTCTAAATATATATTCACAGATTTTCTAACTCTTCTCCTCTAATTCTGACTTACTTGGGGCAAAGGGAATGTCAAGTCATTGTTCTGGATGAGAGAGGGAAGATTGTTTTGTAGCACATATTTGCATACACATTGGATTCATTTTCCAATTTTCTGTTTGAAATACTGAATCCCTGACACTAACCCATACCCTACTAAACTCTGACTACTACTCCTAATATAATGGAGAAAAATAACCCAAACAGAATAGAAATACAAGCATTTCAGAAGAAGCATGGTGTATAGTTGGAATTACCTTTTGCATGATATAAGGTAGGAGTTATAAATCTAGTAAATTATTTGTTGAAATAATTTTCCATGTGTTTTTAAAGTTAAGAAAAATGTGAATTCCTGTCTCCCTTTCTCTGTAGCCTATTAAGCAAATGTATTTTTATATGCACAAATAGAATCCTACCTGGTTTCACATATACATTCTTGTGAGGTGGCTGACTTGGCAGATACAAATTGTGAGAAGAGATCACTCCTCCTAAACGCTGTTTTAACTGAAAATTGAACCCATGGGTGAGCTTCCTAGATGAACAACACTATACACATATTCATGTTCAGTAAAATGAATATTTTGGGATATGCGGATGAGTTATTTTTCATGATGAATTTCAATTGGCATATATATTGCTACATTATAATGTGTGTGTTTGTGTGTCTATATATACATTATATATATATATATATATATATATATATATATATATATATATATATATTCTCCAGATTTACCAAAATATGAAATATATGTGTCTTCTTATACACCGCCTGAATTCATTCATATTCATATATGTGGATTTATAATCAACTTTTAAAAAGTTTATTCTCAGAAATATACATCCACTGAAATAAATATTTGTTTCCTAGTACTGAAAACTAACTTCAGGGAAGGGTGCTTACAAATCCTAATATTTCTACAGTAACTGAAAAAGTTTAACATCAATGCAAGTAGATTCCTATTGGATATGGTGTGTTTATTAAAGTTCATTTTAATCAAACCTGGTACGTTATTATTTCTTCAGTTTATAGACATCATAAATTATATCCTTTCATTCACAAGTTCACAAATTTATAAACATTTGGTTCACTTTCAATCACTTCCTCCTTCAGAACACTCATTTATATTTCTCCATGTTTCTTGACTGGTCTTTTCACTAGACTTCTTTCTAAAGACATTATTTTCGATTCCATAATCATTTTTGAAGCAAAACTCACACACTATTTATGATAAACGGTAACCCTAATATAACCATTAGATATATAAGTGGTTGGAATGAATGTATGTATATCAATAAATGATTTCCTCTATTTTTTCAGATATCAATACAATCCATTATTTAAATTTGGAACCAGTCATATAATTTATTCACAGTATGGTCTATTAATGCATCATCTCTATATTCATCAACACAGGGTAAGCCGATTAGTATCCCCAGTACTAATTTATATCTTTTCAAAATATTTCCCCCAGAAATGGTGGAAGAAATACTCATGTCACCTGATCTTCATATACATATTAACACAGTAATATTCTGGACACAAAATGCGAAGGTCACCCTTATGATTGTACCAAAGCCTCAATGGAATGTGAACATGGATTACTAAATATATCCATGTCCAGGTTGCCTAATGCTCTCAAATGTCAATCTTATTGGTGACTACAAATTGGTTTCTTCTTAAGATTATGTATTCAACCTCAACCCTGTTGAAAATGTCTAATCCTATCACGTTATACTTTGCCTGATTTCCTAATGTCTCTATTGATGTCTGCTTTCCTACATATTTTCCCCAGTTCATCATTGTGCCTGACTCTTCACATATGGTGTCATTTATATTCACTCTCTAACCAAAACCCTATTGCTAAAGTACATTTGGTCCAAATCCTAGACTCACTCTTCCTTCTAAACCTACTGACTATCTTCCTAATCCTACACACAATCCCTTTTTGACTGGATGATCTCTTCTACATTTAATCATCTGAGGTACAGGGTCTTATGCCATTGTATATCAATTTAACTGAGACCTCGGTGCAAAACATAACTCAAGCTAAGGATCCCAATCAAGGGTCCAAATCCTTCTGGGCTTCAAATATTACCTAGATTTCTGTTTTCATACTTATGTTCTACCTCTATATTCTTATAAATATCGCTGGTTCCCAATACCATTATTCATCCAGCAGAATGATTCCCAACCCAAATCGAACATGCTATTAATCCTAACCATACAATGTTCTTTCAATCTCACTTTACAGAAGAGCAGGGACAAAGTTGGTATTACAATACAGGAAGTTAGGAGATCTTCCAACTGCTGAGTACCTCAAAATCCATGCAGAAATGATCCCTGGAGAAGATGCAGGCAGCTATGAAGGACCTGAGAGAACAAAAGTCATATTCCATGGCAAAAAACATGGTCAGGATGAAAAGATGTGTCTGAGTCAGCCTCTCTATTCTTTATGTAGGGAAGATGGACCAAACCAGGCCTGTGTGGAGAGCTGTTCCCAGGTAACTATGGTTTCTATACCATTCTAACATGAGAAAGTATCACAGGAAGTAGGGCACCCTCCATGTCAGGAGACAATAGGAAGAAACTGTTAGGACAAAGTGGTGGCCAAGACAGTGACCTCATTCATTTTCTGAAGGTAGTGACCTCACCTCACTTCCTTGGTGATGGAGCTCTCTGAATTTTGTGATCCAGGAAGCAAGGCACCCTGAGCCAGTCCCAGTCCCAGTTGCAGTGGGCTCATTTCTTTGGATTTTCCAGGAACAGAGTCAGTCTTTCTTGGTACCTACTGATGTAAGGGTTGCGAAATACCAAGAAAGCTCTGAAGAGGGGTCTTTCCTGAGAGGATAGGAATTGGCTCACCACTGCGTCCTTACAACTTCACAGATTTGACCAAGGAGACCAGATCTGAGACAGAAAGGCCATTTCTGGGGAGCATTGTATGTCCTACCAGTCAGAGGACATTCCAGATAGTCACAGACCTACTTGGAAGAAGGAGGTGCATTAGAGGGTGTTGGTTTGTGTTTGTGGTTTTTTCACATGATCTGAGAATAGGTAAAAAAGGAGGTTTGTTTGGTTTGGAGTGGACTGTTTCTAGTAAGTCATTTGACAAGGAGACTGTTTCTGTGTCTGTGTATCCCATTGTGTTTTTCTTTGTAGATATTAGAAAAGAAAATAGCTCATTGGGTGTGTCCTGTCTAGTAGAAAACTTCCCAGTGTGCATCCTTCCCAATTAATGAATGGACTGAGGCTTGCCTCATCCATGGGCAACACCTGCTATCTACCTAAGTTCTCATTTTTTTCCTGAATTCTGGCCACTCTCAAGATTAGTATCATGTATTTTTGTACAAGATACGTACCACCTCCAAGCTCTGTGACATGGCCATGTACTGGATAGTTGAAGAGAATGGCGAGCATCTCAGAAAACTCACATATCAGAGTAACCAGGAAAGTCTCCTAGGAGAAACCCTGCTTGGGGGCTTTTGATTACCTATTGTTCTGTTGCTCTGAATGTCAGAAAGGTCTTTGCCTCAGGCCAAACCTTAGTGAAGCCTGAAGAAAAGAGTTTTCAAATGGAAATGAATGGGAATCACCTGTGGCTTTTTACTTTATTGCTTTGGAAAAAGATTTGTCTGAATCAGCCTCTTGGCCCTGTGTGAGCCTGTGGTTTAGATTTTCAGCACCTGACGGGTCTAGAGAAAGATCCCATGTGGGCATTCAAAACCAAAATGGAAAAAAGATCAGTCATTTTGGATGAAGCCTCTCGCCTTCCTCTGTAATATTTCTGACCTCCATCAAGTGAGAATAGGGATCATTTGTGTCAAATGAGTTCTTCAAAGCCCTGCAGAGGCTGGACAATAGGTGCTTGCGTTTTCTCATGACTCCAATTCACACAAAGAATCTATACCCCACAGTCAGTAGGCCTCAAATTTGAGAAGTGGAGCAGTATTAACAGCAGTCCTATATGATCACTTCTGTTTCACAGGAATGTTGTCCAGGCCACCCTGACTTTAGGCAAATGAGGGGCAAGGGAGATTATTTTTGACACTGTCTTGGGCTGTGCCCCTGATGGAAACCTCCAGCTAGAGTTTATGATTAGTGTCTATATAAAAGAAGAAGAGGGCCCTGTGGGAGTGTTTTGGTTTTAATTGTCATCATTTGTGTGGCAATTGGAAGAGATGCCTGGGTCCACCTGGGCTTGAACTCTGTTGTGATTCCCCTTAGAGACTGAGTTGTGGAACTGAACTCAGAGAAGTATTGCCATGAATTGTGTTGGGATTTTTGGAGGCCACGCATGAGATTCGCCATTGGAAACTGAGATCTAGGCCCAAGGTGACTTTCCACAGAGCACTGGGAATCTCAGCCAGGATATCACAAGATTTTATTTTGAAAGATTGTCAGCCATAGTTGAGAGTCAAAACACACATGGAATTCACATTGTAGACCTCAATGGGCCTATCTTCATGTGACCTTTTGCCCACTCTTTGGGAAGCCTTGCCTGTGAAAGTTCTCCAGAGCTTTCATTGAAATGAGATTCCTCACCTTTTAATGGTTCCTGTATAAATTAAATCCCACATTGCCTCCAACTTCATTATTGAAAAATATCTAGATAAATACCATGAATTTTTTGAAATTACTATGACCAGGTTGCACTGGAGAACTTCTGAATGTCCTGTTCCTGATCATGATTGTACCAGACAGTGCCTTGATTGACTGGGTTTCATGAAAAAAGTGTAGAACATAGATGCCAGAAAGTTGGAGCCTGCAGACTAGTGGGCCTAGAGCAGAGGAGTGTAGGTGTGTGAAAAAAACATTTGTGGTGGGGCCACGTGGATCTGCCATTGGCTTAGAAAGACTTGTGACTGACATGGTACAGCCAGCAGACCCTTCTATGTAAGGGCATCTTGTTATATGGAGAGGATTCCTGCCAAAGGTCAGAATCAGGTTGCTATTGTCAAGTTGAAAAGCTATGTGGGATTGAAGCCTCACTGGTGCATTTTACTAACCCACCAAACGTGAGAGTACATCCTCCAGCACTGTGTCCCAGTAGAACTCCTTGTATTTCGTGAAGCCAATACCAAACTCACAGTGCAGCAGTAAAAAACACCACGAAAGTGGATAATGACCAAATGGCTCTACAGACAACACAGTTAGATACTTAGACCCCAGTGGCCAAAGTTTACCTACAAAGAGAGAATTCAGCACTGCTGCCTCATGTTCACTAGAAAACAAAAAACCATGTCATCCAGGTCACATAGATGGAGACCCAGAATTGATGGTCTCACTACAAAGGAAGCTAAAACTCCTGACAACAATATATATTTTAACTGCCCGACCTCAGAGGCAGTTTCTCAAAAAGTCATTGGGCCAGCAGAGCTCCATGTTTGTGGAGTGTTTACCCTCTCCCTTTTTGTAACCCGTTCTACCTCCTACAAGTTTGTGAACTCCTGAGCATTTTTCTTTCCACATATGTATTCACAGATTTTCTAACTTTTCTCCACTAATTGTGTCTTATTTGGGGCGAAGGTAATGTCAAAGCATTGTTCTGGATGAGAGTGGGATGATTTTTGTGTAGCACATATTTGCATACACATTAGATTTATTTTCATATTTTCCATTTGAAATACTGAATCCCTGACACTAACCCATACCCTACTAGACTCTGACTACTAATCCAAATATGATGGAGAAAAAGAAACTTAACAGAATAGAAATACAGGCCTTTCATAGGAGGCATGGTGTATACTTGGACTTGCCTTCGGCTTTATCAACGGTATGTGTTATAAATATAGTCAACTTTTCATTGTAATACTTCTCCATGAGTTTTTAAAATTAACACATATGTAAATTGCTGTCTCCCTTTCTCTGTAGCCTATTCATCACATGTATTTTTTAATGCATCTTTAGAATTCTACCTGGTATCACATGTACATTCTTGTGAGCTTGATTATTTTGGAAGATACAAATTGTGAGAAGAGATCACTCCCTCTAAATACTGATGGAACTGGAAATTCAACCTATGGGTGAATTTCCTAGATGAACAATATTATGCATAAATAAATGTTCAGTAAAATGAATATTTTTGGATACGTGGATGATATCTATTTTATTATGATTTTCAAATGGCATATATATTGCTACATTTTAATGTCTGTGTATGTGAGTATCTATCTATCTATCTATCTATCTATCTATCTATCTATATAGATATAGATATCTACTCTTTAGATTTTCCAAAATATGAAATATATGTGTCTTATTATACACTTTCTAAATTTACTCATGTGTGTGTATGTGGATTTATAATCAAATTTTCACAAAATAATTCTTAGAAATATTCATCCACCTTAAATACATATTTATTTCCTAGTACTGAAAACTAAATTCAGTGAATGGTGCATACAAATCGTAATATTTCCACAGTGACTGACCCAGTTTCACATCAATGCAAGTAGACACCTATGGGACCATGATGTGTATTTTGAAGTTCATTTTTATTCAACACTGATACATTACTATTTCTGCAGTTTATGGACATAATAGGATATATTCTTTCATCCACAATTTCACAAATTTATAGGCATTTAGTTCACTTTCAATCACTTCCTACTTCAGAACACATGTATTCCTCCATGTTTCTTGACTGTTCTTTTAATGAGATTCTTTCCAAACACATTATTTTTGATTTCCATAATCATTTTTGAAGCAAAACTCAGACACTCTTCATGATAAACCATAATGCTAATATTACCATTAGATGTATAACTGGTTAGAATGAATTTATGTATATCAATATAAGATTTCCTATATATTTTCAGATATGAATTCAATCCATTATTTAAAGTTTGAACCAGTTATATTATTTATTCACAGTATGGTCTATTAAGGCATCATCTCTATATTCATAGACCGATGGTATACCTATTTGTATCCCAAATACTAATTTATAAGTCTTTAAAATATTGCTTTAAGAATATTGGAAGAAATACTCTAGCCACCTGATATATATATACATTTCATCACAGTAATATTCCTGACACAAAATGCAACGGACACACTTATGATTGTACCAAAGCCTATATTGAAAGTGAGCATGTATTACTAACAACATCCATGTCCTGATTAACTAATGATCTCAAATATCATTCCTATTGGTGAGTACATATTTGTTTCTTCCTAAGATTAAATATTGAAACTGAACCCTGTTAAAAATGTCTCATCCTATCACTCACTTTGTACTTTGCCTGATTTCCTAATGTCTCTATTGATATCTGATTTCCTACACATTTTCCCCAGTTCATCACTGTGACTGACTCTTGAAATATGCTGACATTTACATTCACTCTCTAACAAAACCCCTATATCTAAAGAACTTTTGGTCCAACTCCTAGACTCACTGAAATGGGTTCTTCAAAGCCCTGCAGAGGGTAGCCCATAGGTGCTTGGGTTTTCTCATGACCCCAATTCACATAAAGAATCTATGCCCCACAGAGAGTAGGCCTCAAATTGGAGAAGTAGAGCAGTATTAATGGCAGGCCTACTTGATCACACCTGATTCACAGGAAGGGTTTCCAGGCCACCCTGAATTTAGGGAAATAAGGGGCAAATGAGCTTATTTTGGACACTGTCTTAGGCTGCGCCCCTCATGGAAACCTCCAGCAAGAAGTTATGATGAGAGTTTATATTGAAGAAGATGAGGGCCATGTGGGAGTGTTTTGGTTTAATTGTGGTCATTTGTGTGGTAGTTGGAAGAGATGACTGGGTCCACATGGGCTTGAACTCTGGAGTGATTCCCCTTAGAGACTGAGTTCTGGAAATGAACTCAGAGAAGTATTGACATGAATTGTGTTGGGATTTTAGGAGGCCACACATGAGAGTTGCCCTTGGAGACTGAGATCTAGGCCCAGGATAGCTTTCCAAAGAGCACTGGGAATCTCAGCCAGGATATCACATGACTTTATTCAGAAAGACGTGGCAGCCATTGTTGAGAGTCTAAACACACATGGACCTCAATTGTAGACCTCAATGGGCCTGGCTTAATGTGACCTTTTGGCCACTCTTTGGGAAGCCTTGCCTCTGAGAGTTCTCCTGAGCTTTAATTGAAATAATCTTCCTCACCATTTCATGGTTCCTGAATAAATTGAAAGCCACAGTGCCTCCAAATTCATCCTTGAAAATTGGCTATATAAATACCATGAATTTTTTAAATTCCCATGAACAGGTGGCACTGGAGAACCTTTGGATATCTGTTGCTGATCACGAGTGTACCAGACATTGCATTGATTGACTGGGTTTCATGAAAATGGTGAGAACAGAGATGCCAGAAAGTTGGAGCCTGCTGACTAGTGGGCCCAGAGCAGTGGTGGGCAGGTGTATGATAAAACATCTGTCGTGGGGACACGTGGTTCTGCCATTGGTTTCCGAATGATTTGTGACTGACATGGTGCAGCCAGCAGAACCTTACAAGTAAAGGGACCTTGTTATATGGAGAGGTTTCAGGGCAATGTTCAGAATCAGGTTGCTATGGACATGGGTGCAAGCTTTTTGGGATAGAAGCCTGGTTGGTGCATTCTCCTGCAGACCCTCATCCACTACACGTGAGAGTACTCCCTCTAGCACTGTGTCCCAGTTTTTCTCCTTGTATTACGTGAAGCCAATACCAAACTCCCAGTGCAGCAGTAAGAAACACCACGAAAAGTGGAGTATGACCAAATGGCTTCACAGATCACATGGTTAGACACTTAGACCCCAGTGTCCTCAGTTTACTAACAAAGGGAAAATTCAGAACTTCTGCCTCATGTTCAATAGCATATAAGGAACCATGTCATCCAGGTCACATAGATGCCGACCCAGGTTTGATGGTCTCAATACAAAGGAAGCTAAAGCTCCTGACAACAACAAATTTTTCAAGGGCCCAAACTCAGAGGCAGTTTCTCAACAACTCATTAGGCCACCAGAGTTCCATGTTTGTGGAGTGTTTACCCTGTACCTTACTTTTGGAAATTCCACTACCACCTCCAAGGTTGTGAACTCCTGAGCATTTTCTTTTCCAGATATATATTCACAGACTTTCAAACTCTTCTCCACTAATTGTGTATTACTTGTGGCGAAGGAAATATCAAGGCATTGTTTTGGAGGACAGTGGGAAGATTTTTGTCTAGCAAATATTTGCATACACATTAGATTCATTTTCCTATTTTCCATTAGAAATACTGAATCCCTGTCACTAACCCATACCCTACTAGACTCTGACTACTAATCTTAATATGATGTAGAAAAAGAAACCTAACAGAATAGAAATACAGGCCGTTCATAGGAGGCATGGTGTATACTAGGACTTGCCTTCTGCTTTATCAAGTGAATGTGTTATAAATCTAGTCAACTTTTCATTGTAATACTTCTCCATGAGTTTTTAAAGTTAACACATATGTACATTTCTGTCTCCCTTTCTCTGTACCCTATTCATCTCATGAAATTTATTATGCATATTTAGTATCCTACCTGGTATCACACGTACATTCTTGTGAGCTTGCTGTTTTAGGAAGATACAAATTGTGAGAAGAGATCACTCCCCCTAAATACTGATGGAACTGAAAATTCAACATATGGGTGAATTTCCTAGATGAACAGCATTATACATAAATCCATGCTCAGTAAAAAGAATAGTTTTGGATATGAGGATGATATATATTTCATGATGAATTTTGATTGGCATACATATTACTACATTTTAATGTCTGTGTTTGTATCTTTATATATATATATATATATATATATATATATATATATATATATATATATATATATATTTTTTTTTTCTCCAGATTATTCAAAATATGAAATATATGTGTCTTATTTTACACTCACTAATTTAACTCATGTTCCTATATGTGGATTTATAATCAAATTTTCACAAAATTATTCTCAGAAATATTCATCCACATGAAATACATATTTATTTCCCAGTACTGAAAACTAACTTCGGTGAAAGGTGCTTACAAATCCTAATATTTGTACAGTAACTGACCCAGTTTAACATCAATGCAAGTAAAATCCTATGGGACATGATGTGTATTTTGAAGTTCATTTTTATTCAACACTGGTACATTACTATTTCTTCAGTTTATGGACATTATAAGATAATACTTTTCACCCACAAGTTAACAAATCTGTACGCATTTGGTTCACTTGCAATTACTTCCTGCTTCAGAATATATGTATTCCTCCATGTTTCTTGACTGTACTTTTCATGAGATTATTTCCAAACACATTATTTTCGATTTCCATAATCATTTTTGAAGCAAAACTCCCACACTCTTCATGATAAACCATAATGCTAAAATTACCATTAGATGTATAACTGGTTAGAATGAACTTATGTATATCAATATAAGATTTCCTATATATTTTCAGAT
Organism: Callospermophilus lateralis; assembly: GCF_048772815.1. Classification (NCBI taxonomy): domain Eukaryota; kingdom Metazoa; phylum Chordata; class Mammalia; order Rodentia; family Sciuridae; genus Callospermophilus; species Callospermophilus lateralis. The sequence goes on from NW_027515635.1 coordinate 168,376, forward strand.
ATCAATTCAATCCATTATTTAAAGTTTGATCAAGTTATATTATTTATTTACAGTATGGTCTATTAAGGCATCATCTTTATAATCATAGGCACAGGGTACACGTACATGTGTCCCCAATACTAATTTATAAGTCTTAAAATGTTGCTTTCAGAAATGTTTGAAGAAATACTGTAGTCACCTGATATACATTTACATTTCATCACAGTAATATTCCTGATAAAAAATGCAACGGACACCCTTATGATTGTACCAAAGCCTAAATTTAATGTGAGCATGTATTACTAACAACATCCATGTCCTGATTAACTAATGATCTCAAATATCATTCCTATTGGTGACTACATATTTGTTTCTTCCTAAGATTATATATTCAAACTCAACCCTGTTAAAAACGTCTTATCCTATTACTCACTTTGTACTTTCCCTGATTTCCTAATGTCTCTATTGATATCTGCTTTCCTACACATTTTCCCCAGTTCATCACTGTGACTGACTCTTCACATATGCTGACATTTGCATTCACTCTCTAACCAAAACCCTATATCTAAATAACTTTTGGAACTATCCCTTTTTGTCTGGAGGATCTCTTCCTCATTCAGTCATCCAAGGTACAAGGTCCTATGCCATTGTATAACGATTTATTTGAGACAACTTTGCGGAAATAATTCAAAGCTAAGTATCCCAATCAAGGGCCCAGTGTTCATCTGGGTTTCAAATCTTTCCTAGATTTCTGTATTCATACTTATATTACACCTATATATGCTTGTAAATATCGGAGGTCCCCAATACCATTATTCATCTCGCAGAATGATTCCTAACCCAAATTGAACATGTTATTAACCCTAACCATGCACTGTTCCCTCAATTTAACTTTACAAAGACCAGGGACAGAGTTGGTGTTATAATACAGGTAGGTAGGGGATCTTCCACCTGTTGAGAACCTCAAGTTCCATGCAGAAATAAACCCTGAAGAAGATGTAGGCAGCTATGAAGGACCTGAGAGAGCAACAGTAATCTTCCTTGGTAAAATACCTGGTCAGGATGAAGCGATGTGTCTGAATAAGCCTCTCTTTTCTTAAAGTAGAGAAGATGGACCAAACCAGGTCTGTGTGGAGAGCTGTTAACATGTGCCTATGGTTGATATACCATTCTATCTTGTGAATGTGACACAGGAAGTAGGGGAAGCCTCTCTCTCGTGGGACCCTTGGAAGCAAATGTTAGGATAAAGTGGTTACCAAGGTAGTGACCTCATTCAGTTCCTGAAGGAAGTGACCTACCTCACTTCCTTGGTGATGGAACTCTCTGAACTTGGGATCCAGGAAGCCAGGCACTCAGAGCCAGTCCCAGTCCCAGTCCCAGTGGGTTCACTTGTTTGGATTTACCAAGGACAGAGTCAGTCTTTTTGGTACATACTGATGTGTGGATGGCTAAATGCCAGGAAAGCTCTGAAGAGGGGCCTTTCCTGAGAAAGCAGGTAGTGACTCACTGATTGATGCTGAAAACTTTACAGAGTTGGTAAAGGAGACCTGATCTGAGACAGGACAGTCCATTTCGAGGGAGCAGAGTAAGGCCCATCAGTCTGAGGACACTCTGGATAGTCACAGACCTACTTGGGGGAAGGAGGTGCCTTTGTGGGTGTGGGTGTGAATTTGTGTTTTTTTATCATGTTCTGAGAATAGGTAGGAAAGGCAGTATGTTTGGTTTGGAGTGGACTGTTTTTAGTAAGTCATTTGACAAGGCGAGTGTTTTTAGGTCTGTGTATCCCACTGTTTTCGTGGTTGTAGACAACACCTACTTCTTTCCTTAGTTCCTGTTTTCTTCCTGAATTCTGGCCACTCTCCAGAATAGGCTCATGTTTTTTTGTCCAAGATATGGACCTCCGTCGAGTTCTGTGACATGGCCATGTACTGGATAGATGAAGGGAATTGGGAGCATCTCTGAAAACTCGGATATCAGTGTGACCAGTAAAGTCTCAGTAGAGAAACCCTGCTTTGTGCCTTTTGCTTACCTACTGTTCTGTTGACCTGAATGTCAGGAAGGTCTTTTCCTCAGGCCACCAGTTTGTGAAGCCTGAAGAAAAGTGCTTTCAATTGGAAATGAATGAGCATCACCTGTGGCTCTTTGCTTAATTGCTTTGGAAAGGGATGTGTCTGAATCATCCTTTCGGCTCTGAGAGAGGCTGTGGCTTTGATTATCAGCACCTGATGGATCTAAAGAAAGATCCCATGTGTGCATCCAAAACCAAAATGGAAAAAGATCAGTCATTGTGGATGAAGTCTCTTGCTTCCTCTGTTAGGTTCCTGACCTCCATTAAGTAAGTATAGGGATCCTTTGAGACAAATGAGTTCTTCAAAGCCCTGCAGCAGTGCTTGGGTTCTCACATGACTCCAAATCACATAAAGAATCTATACCTCACAGTCAGTAGGCTTCAAAATGAAGAAACAGAGCAGTATTACTGGCAGGCCTATTTGATCAATCCTGGTTTACAGGAAGGGTGTCCAGGAAACCCTGACTTTAGGAAAATGATGGGCAAGGGAACTTATTTTGGACACTGTCTTGGGCTGCGCCCCTTATGGAAACCTCCAGCCAGAGGTTATGATGAATGTCTACATGGAAGAATATGAGGGCCATGTGGGAGTATTTTGGTTTTAATTGAACATATTGTTAACCCTAACCATACACTGTTCCCTCAATCTAAGTGTTCAGAAAAGCAGGGAAAGATTTGGTCTTACAATACAGGAATGCAGGGGATCTTCCACCTGCTGAAAACTTCAAAGTTCCATGCAGAAATGAACCCTGGAGAAGATGTAGGCAGCTATGAAGGATCTGAGAGAGCAAAAGGCATCTTCCATGGCAAACAGCCTGGTCAGGATGAAGGGTTGTGTCTGAATCAGATTCTCTCTTCTTAATGTAGAGGAGAGGCCTGTGTGGAGAGCTGTTCAGAGGTGACTATTGTTTCTTTACCATTCTAACTTGTGAAAGTGTCACAGGAAGTAGGGACATCCTCCATGTTATGAGACCTTAGGAAGCAAATGTTAGGACAAGTTGGTTGCCAAGGCAGTGACCTCACTCAGTTACTAAAGGAAGTGACCTCACCTCACATTCTTGTTGATGGAACTCTCCAAATTTGGGTTCCAGGAATCTAGGCACCCAGGCCCAGTCCCAGCACCAGTTCCAGTGTTCTTACTTGTTTGGATTTTCCAAGGACAGAGTCAGTCTTTTGTGGTACCTACTTATGTGAGAATGGCCAAATTCCAGAAAAATTCTGAAGAGGGGCCCTTCCGGAGAAAACAGATAGAGGCTCACTGCTGGCTCCTGACAACTTCACAGAGTTGACCAAGGAGTCCAGATCTGAGACAGGACAGACCATTTCTGGAGAACATAGTATGGCCCTCCAGTCAGAGGACACTCTGGATAGTTCCAGACCCACTTGGGGGAAGGAGGTGCCTTTGTGGTTGTGGGTGTGGGTTTGTGGTTTTTTCTTTTGTTCTGAGAATAGTTAGGAAAGGGGGTGTGTTTGGTTTGGAGTGGACTGTTTCTAGTTAGTCCTTTGACAAGGCGAGTGTTTTTAGGTCTGTGTATCCCACTGTTTTCGTGGTTGTAGACATTAGAAAAGATAATGCCTCAATGGGTGTATCCTCTCAAGGAGAAAACTTCCCAGCATTCATCCGGCACAATTTATGAATGGAGTGTGGCTTGCCTTATCAATGGGCAACACCAACTATCTTTCTACGTTCCTGTTTTCTTCCTGAATTCTGGCCACTCTCCATAATAGGCTCATGATTTTGTGTCAAATATATGTACCACTTCCAAGCTCTGTGACATGGCCATGTACTGGTAGCTGAAGGGAATGGCAAGCATCTCAGAAAACTCAGATATCAGTGTAGCCAGTAAAGTCTCAGTGGAGAAACCCTGCTTTGGGCCTTTTGATTAAATATTGTTATGTTGCCCTGAATATCAGGAAAGTCTTTGTCTCAGGCCACCCCTTTGTGAAGCCTGAAGAAAACAGTTTTCACATGGAAATGAATGGGCATTACCTTTGAGTTTACAATAAAACCTTCACAGATTTGGCTCTCATTAAGTTAAAAATACTTTTAGATTGTATCTCAGTGTAAAAAGTAACATGGAACTGTACATATCTTATTGATAACAAGTCCAATTATAGAACACAAATGATATACATAAATCTCCAACACTCCAACATGTTTTTCTTTTAAGCCTAGAATTACCATACAACCTTAGAACACCAGCTTGATACAATGGTCTTTGCAAGCTTCTACCTTACAGACTTGTATACCTGGAAGATATGAACACATTAACACCACAATTACATTGATGTTTTTGTATTAAACAAGTTTAGATTTTAAAGAAATAACATGGCACAATTTTATAAAAACAGTACTTGTTTTACCAGCTGTTTAATTTTTTAAGATTACTTGCTCAAAACTTACACATATAACCAAGTTACACACACCTTTTTTTATTATTTACTTAAACCCTTTTAATTACTTAATCATATAGACTCTCTTATCCAGAAACACGTTTTTCCTCTATTATATCTATATCTAGAACCTTTTAGTTTCTCTTTTCCATCTACTAACCTCTTTCTGTTCACATTTCAATACAATGCTTTTCAATTTCTGAATTTAAGCAGATTATTTTATAGACATCTACATTTTATTAGGGCCTTTTTGAAAACCTAGAAAACTTATTGGCCTAATTTTAAAGACATCTTTATTTTTATCTGTTTACCCAATTTGAATTAAAACATATGAATCACGTGAATCAAAGACATTTGGATACATTTTTAAATTTTTCATGAGCGCTCCTCATCTGTCAATTGTCATATCCCTGCATGATATATGGACATACACACATACAGACATACCAACATACAACACGTAACACAAATGTAACACATAACACAATAGTAAAGGCCTTGTAGCTTTTTTCAGGTGAAATCTCCATTGCAATGCTGAAAACTCCAGAGTCGATCAAAAATAGAACTGATCAGAAAACATTAACCCATCAGCAGAATCAAGATCATGAGCTCAAAAAAAAATTACAGAATCTAAGAAAAGCAAGAGTCCTAAAAATGATGACTGGCCAGTAATTAGTAAATACCATATTATATACTTTTTTGGTTAGGTCTAGTTTGAGTTCAGGTAAAAAGACACATTTACTCTTTTTATCTGTCTCCTGCTGAGTGCTGCAGGCTTCTTTTATTTGCATATCAAAGTAAGTCCTGGCTGAGGTCTGGAAAACTGGAAAGACTGGAATTCTGAGAAGAAACCTCACGCCTAAGGCATTTATCTATAAGTCATAATTTCCAGGTTTGGATGTTGAAAATTTTGATGCAAGTTGAAGATGTAATTCTCAAAATTTTATTTCTTTAGATTTTTCTACACTAGAAAAACTTGCTCACACAAAACTGAAAATAGGATCATTTTTTGATAATATTAATGCCACCATCAGAAGAAGTTTCTATAGGATCATTAAGCCCCTTTCTTTGTTATGAAGTTTCTAATAGTATTAAGTTAAATTAAATTGGCTGAAAAATTTTTAAAAAGAACCACATGCTACCATGTGTATCCGAAATTAAGCTTTAAAAATTTCCAAGACTGTTGCTAATTAATGTCATTTCAATAAGCCAGACCAACATTTTAATTTAGTACCATTTTTTAAAATCTTACACACTGATGGGAATAGATACCATATCATAATTTATTATCTCTTCCCAAGTTAATGCACTGATATATCTAGTGAAATTTTTTCAGGCTGTCTAGTTCAAAATTAAAACTCTTTATTTTTTTTTTACCCTAAGTATTTAAGTTTCCTAGCATGAACTACCTGAAATCAAACTAAACAATTGTTTAAACCCAACTTTTAACTGTAAGATAGTGCAATGCTTTAGAAACCCATTTAGATACCAGATGGTTAAAATAAAAAAAATCATTTCTAGATACACATTCACCCTAGATCATCCCCAAGAAACAATCTATAATATCAACATATTAATGCATTCATTGTCCCTTTTGTTAAATAAACAGAGGTGGAGAAATCCTTAAAGTGCACGTAAGGAATAAGGGAGTTCCCCACAGCAAAATGGATCTGGCAGCTGCTGGGAGTCCCTTAGCCTCACCATTTACTTACAGGATTAGTTCCTCTGGTTTGCTTTGACCCCAGGCACCAGGCATATTCTATGTCTCCCAACTTTGCAGTAGTCAGCTCCCAAAAATTTCATTCTCTGCTTCAACTGTTTTGAGTGCTAGGCTTCCCCAAGAGGGCAGAGTGGGGTTTATTTAAAGTCCCCTCTGGGGTGTCAAAATTTATGACTGAAGGCTTGGTTCCCATCCCAAAGCCAATTAATGCCAATTTAATAATGAGAACAGGGTTTTGAGAAAAGTTTAAGCGAGATATCAAAGTTCTTAGACCCCAGACATTTCCCTCTGCAGTGGGCATGCTCAATCCAACTACGGGAAGAAAAGAAATCACTGCTTCCGTAATGTTGCTTAACAAAGGGGAGTAAAGTTTATCAAAGTTCTTTAAAGCACAGCTAAGAGAGGTGAAAAGGTGAGAACAGAAAAACTGGCGGTTCTATTGACTTTTGGTCCCTCACAGGAGAAGCATTAGTTTAAAATTTAGCTAAAGTAACTTCCACATATGTAATGCAGGTTGGAACTCGGGACTCTGCATCGGACCAAACAATGCCATCACATTTAACAGAAACACAGATAAAATGACACACAAAGACCATCATGCAGCTCCCGTTTGTTCACAACCCCAAGATCTACAATCTTGTGACTCAGAGAGAATGGAGGCAAGAGGGGGAGGAGTAGAAGGTTTGAGTGATAGGATCCTGGGTGAAGGGGTCGGATTGGAGGCAGGGACCAGGAATGGCTTCAAGGAAAGAGGCATGGAATGGCTTTGTCCCATAATGAGAGTTTCTCAAACAGAGACAAGGACAATACAAACGTGACACAAACATGTACACACAGTTAACATTTAACACGAGTTCAGAAGTAAAGATTAGAACCTAGTAACTGTCAAAACCTGATGGGTTAGACCACAAAGACAGACAGTGAATTCAACCTGAGAGAAAAAAGTAGTCAGCAAGATATGATGGGTTGCCAGCAGAGTCACCTAATGTGGGCTCATTCGTCCCTCCTCACCTAATGAGAGCACATCCGTCACTCCCCGAGTCCTCCAAGGCATCCCTTGCAAGGACATGGCCTGTGGCTTTAGGACACGTTTGTCCACCACTGACAGGGGGAACTTACATTCTCCGCTGGAAGCCACTCTGCCAACCCAAACCAAAAACGGAAAAATGGAACCTGAACAAAAAGCTCTGAGTTATCACAAGGAAAAATGAAAAGAAGCGCCTTACTTACCTCCAGAGGGGTCTGTTGGTGTGTCCTTGTCCTATGCTGCGTGATTCCTGGCCAACGCACCAAATGTAAGGGTCCGGTGAACGTCGGAGGAAGAGACCACCAAGAGAACGCGGCTCATGCAACAGAAAAAGGCGTTCATTGAGGATCCAATCCAGCATGCTGGGGCTACGTGCTCACTCAAGAAGGGAGAGCAGCCCAGAGCCCCGAGCAGGGGTTGAGCAGTGCTTAAGTACACTTTTTGGGGAGGGCGGGACTTTACATATATCACAGTCTCCTTTAAGAAATCAACATACACCGCAGAAAAATCAAACAACAATTCCTAAACATGATTAGTTCATTCATTGGCAGGAACAGGTCAGGCGGGAGTGATAGGTGAGTTCTAAAGCGAGGTACATTCAAACAGATTGGTTTAGGCCTTGCGATGCCTATGTGCCAGGCCGCACAGGGTCCTAGGTTATTAAACAACCAGGCGGTCATGGGGAATATTTACTGGGCAGTCCGGAATTGTACTACAAGCTACAGGAATTTCAGGTTTTGCATGTAGCATAGGAACTTAACAATACCTGGTCCTTTACATTTTAACTCAGGCCTTGCAGCTTAGAAACTTTACAAAACCCGGTCTTTTACACTTCAACTTTTACACTTTAATTTCAATTTATTTTACCCTTTCAGATCACTCCTGGTGCACAAGAAGGGTGTCCAAGCCACCCTGAATTTAGGCAAATGAGTGGCAAGGGAGCTTATTTGGGACACTGTCTTGGGCTGTGCCCCTCATGGAAACCTCCAGCCAGATGTTATGATGAGTGCCTTTATAGAAGAAGAGGAGGGCCATGTGAGAGTGTTTTGGTATTAATTGTGGTCATTTGTGTGACGGTTGGAAGAGATGACTGGGTCCACCTGGGCTTGAATTCTTGTGTGATTCCCCTTAGAGACTGACTTCTGGAACTGAACTCAAAGAAGTATTGCCATGAATTGTGGTGATATTTTAAGAGGTCAAGCATGAGAGTCGCCCTTGGAAACTAAGACCAAGGCCGAGGGTGGCTTTCCACAGAGCACTGGGAATTTCAGCAAAGATATCCCATGATTTTATTCTTAAAGACTTGGTAGCCATAGTTGAGAGTCAAAACACACATGGACCTCACATTGTAGACCTCAATGGGCCTGGCTATATCTAACCTTTTGGTCACTCTTTGTGAAGCCTTGCCTATGAGAGTTCTCCAGAGTTTCATTGAAATGAGCTTCCTCAACATTTAATGGTTCTTGAAACCCACAGTGCATACAAACACAATAGAAATACAAGCAGTTCAGAAGAGGCATGGTGTATAGTTGGACTTGCCTTTTGCAATATGTAGGGTAGGTGTTATAAATCTAGTTAATTTTTAATTGAAATAGTTCTCCTTGTGTTTTTAAAGTTAATAAATATGTGAATTCCTGTATCCTTTTCTCTGTAGCCTATTCATCACATGTATTTTTATATAAACATATTGAATCCTACCTGGTATCACATATACATTCTTCTGAGGTGGCTGACATGGCAGATACAAATTATGACAAGAGATCACTCCTCCTAAACGCTATTGGATCATAAAATTCAGCCTAAGGGTAACCTTTCTAGTTGAACAACATTATTCATAAATCCATGTTCAGTAAAATTAATATTTTTGGATCTGTGGACGATATATATTTCATCATGAATTTCAATTGGCATATATATTGCCACTTTATAATGTCTGTGTGTGTTTTGCTCTTTGCTTAATTGCTTTGGAAAGAGATGTGTCTGAATCAGCCTCTTGGCCCTGTGTGAGGCTGTGGCTTAGATTCTCAGCACCTGATGGATCTAAAGAAAGATCCCATGGGTGCATCCAAAACCAAAATGGCCAAAAGAGCAGTTATTGTGGATGAAGACTCTCACCTTCCTCTCTAATGGCCCTGACATCCATCAAGTGAAAATAGGGATCCTTTGGGTCAAATGAGTTCTTTAAAGCCCTGCAGAGTTTAGCCCATAGGTGCTTGGGTTTTCACATGAATCCAATTTACATAAAGAATCTAAACCCCACAGTCATTTGGCCTCAAATTGAAGAAGATAAGGGGCATGTGGGAGCATTTTGTTTTGAATTGTGGTAATTTGTTTGGCGCTTGGAACAGATGACTGGGTCCACCTGGGCTTGAACTCTGGTATGATTCTCCTTAGAGACTGAATTCTGGAAGTGACATCAGAGAAGTATTGTCATGAATTGTGTTTGGATTTTACTAGGCCATGCAACCTAGATCTCAGGTATTAATTGTGGTGCAGGGAGATCTAGGTGCAGGGTGGCTTTGCCCAGAGCACTGGGAATCTCAGCCTGGATATCACATGATTTTATTCTGAAATTCTTTAAAGCCACAGTTGAGAGTCAAAACACACATGGACCTCACATTGTAGACCTCAATGGGCCTGACTTCATGTGACCTTTTGGCCACTCTTTGGGAAGACTTGCCTGTGAGTGTTCTCAAGATCTTTCATTGAAATGAGCTTCTTCAACATTTAATGGTTCCTGAATGAATTGAAACCCACAGAGCCTCCAACTTTATCCTCAAAAAATGGCTTGATAAATTCCATGAAACTTTTGAAATTCCCATAACCAGGTGGCACTGGAAAACTTTTGGATGTCCTGTTGCTGATCATGAGTGTATCTCACAGTGCCTTGACTGACTGGGTTTCATGAAAATTGTGTAGAACAGTGATGCCAGTATGTTGGAGCCTGTTCATTAGTGGGACTAGAGCATAGGTGTGAAGGTGTGTGATAAAACATGTGTGTTGGGGCATGTGGATCTGCCATTGGCTTCCAATTGCCTTGTGACTGACAGGGTACAGCCAGCAGACCCTTATATGTAAAGGCATCTTGTTATATGGATAGGTTTCTGGGCAATGTTCAGAATCAGGTTGCTATGGACAAAGGGGCAACCTATGTGGGACAGAATCCTGGTTGGTGCATTCTCATGCAGACTGTGTCCCTCCACACGTGACAGAACTCCCTCCAGCACTGTGTCCCAGTTGAACTCCTTGTATTTCATGAAGCAAATACCAAACTCCCAGTGCACCAAGGAGTAACACCACGAAAATTGGAGCATGACCAAATGGCTTCACAGTCAACCCGGGGAGACACTTACACCCCAGTGGCCATAGTTTAACTACAAAAAGAGTATTCAGCACTGCTGCCTCATTTTCATTGGAAAATTAGAAACAATGTCCTTCAGGTCACATATTTGCACACCCAGATTTGATGGTCACACAACAAAGGAAGCTAAAGCTCCTGACAACAACATGTATTTTAAGAGCCCAACCTCAGAGAGTTTCTCAAGAAGTCTTTACACAAGCAGAGCTCAATGTTTGTGGAGTGTTTACCCTGTCCCTTACTTTTGGAAACTCCTCTACCACCTACAAGTTTGTGAACTCCTGAGCATTTTTTATTCCTGATATGTATTTACAGATTTTCTAACTTTTCTCCTCTAATTGTATCTTACTTGGAACTAAGGTAATGTCAAGGCAATCTTCTGGATGAGAGTGTGAACATTTTTGTGTAGCACATATTTGCATACCAATTAGAGTCATTTTCCATATTTCCATTCGAAATACTGAATCCTTGACACTAACGCATACCCTAATAGACTCTGACTACTACTCCTAATATGATGGAGAAAAATAACACAAACAGAATAGGAATACAAGCAGTTCAGAGGAATCATAGTGTATAGTTGGACTTGTTTTTTGCATGATTAATTGTAGGTGTTATAAATCTAGTCAATTTTTAATTGAAATAGTTCTCCATGTGTTTTTAATGTTAACAAAAATGTGAATACCTATCTCCCTTTCTCTGTAGCCTATTCAGCACATGTATTTTTAAATGCACATATAGAACACTACCTGGTATCACACCTACATTTTGTGAGGTGGCTAATTTGGCAAATACAATTTGTGAGAAGTGATCACTCCTGTTAAACTCTGTTGGAACTGAAAATTTAACCTAGGGGTGTGTTTCCTAGAAGAACAACATTATACATAAATACATGTTCTAAAAGAAATAATTTTGCATCTGTGGAGGATATATATTTCATGATAAATTTGATTGCTAATTTATTGTCTGTGTGTGTTTTTTTGTATATATATATATATATATATATATATATATATATATATATATATATAAATATACATACACTCTCAGATTTTTCAAAATATGAAATATATGTGTCTTATATACACTCCCTAAATTCATTCATGTTCATGTATATGGATTTATAATCAACTTTTCACAAGATCATTCTCAGAAATATTCATCCACCTGAAATACATATTGTTTCCAGTACTGAAAACTAACTTCAGTTAATGTTGCATACAAATACTAATAATTCTACAGTAACTTACCCAGTTTAACATCAATGCAAGTACATTCCTATGTGACATGATGTGTATTTTGAAATTCATTTTAATTCAACACTGGTACATTACTATTTCTTCAATTTATGCACATCATAGGATATATATTTCATCCACAAGTTAGCAAACTTATAGGCATTTGTTTCACTTTCAATCACTTCCTGCTTCAGAACACATGGATTCTTCCAGGTTTCTTGACTGGTCTTATAATGAGACTTCTTTCGAAATATATTATTTTTGATTTTTTTTATCACTTTTGAAGCAAAACTGACACTCACTTCATGATAAACCATAACTATAATATCACCACTAGATGTATAACTGGTTGGAATGAATGATTTTATAACAATATAGTATTTTTTATATATTCTCTTATATCAGTTTATTCCATTATTTAAAGTGGAACCAGTTATATTATTTATTCACTATATTGTCTATTCATGCATTATCTCTATATTCATAGACACAGGGTACACCTCTTAGTACCCCCAATACTAATTTATTAGTCTTCTAAATATTGCTCCCAGAAATGGTGGAAGAAATACTCATGTCACCTGATCTACATATGCATGTTATCATAGTAATATTCTGGACACAAAATGCAAAAGTCACACGTATGATTGTACCAAAGCCTAAATGGAAACTGAACATGGATTACTAAAAACATCCATATCCAGGTTGCCTAATGCTCTCAAATGTCAATCCTATTGGTGACCACATTTTTGTTTCTTCCTAAGATTATATATTCAACCTCAAAACTATTGGAAATGTCTAGTTTTTTCACTCACTTTATACTTTGCCTGATTTCCTAATGTCTCTATTGATATCTACTTTCCTACATATTTTTTCCAGTTCAACATTGTGACTGACCCTTCACATGTGCTGACATTGACATTCACTCTCTAACCGAAACCCTATTGCTAATGAACTTTGGTCCAAATCCGATACTCTATCTTCTTCCGAAACATACTGACTATCTTCCTGATCCTATCGACTATCCCTTTTTGAGTGGATGTACTCTACTACATTCAATCATCTGAGGTACAAGGTCCTATGCCATTGTATATCGATTTTTCTGAAACATATATGCAGAACATAATTCAAAGCTACGTGTCCCAATCTATTGCCAAATGCACTTCTGAGCTTCAAATCTTACCTAGATTTCTGTTTTCATACATATATTTAACCACTATATTTCTATATATTGCAGGTTCCCAATAACCTTATTCATCCCGCAGAATGATTCCTAACCCAAATCGAACGTGTTATTAACCCTAACCATACACTGTTGCCTCAATCTAACATTACAAAAGAGCAGGGACAGGGCTATTCTTTCAATTAGGAATGTAGGTTATCTTCCAACTGCTGAGAACCTCAAAGTTCGATGCAGAAATGATCCCTGGAGAAGATGTAGGCAGCTATGAAGGACCTGCATGAGCAAAAGCCATCTTCCATGGCAAACAACCTGGACAGGATGAAGGGATGTGTATGCATCAGACTCTCTCTTCTTAATGTAGAGAAGATGAACCTAACCAGGCCTGCGTGTAGAGCTGTTCCATGGTGTCTATTTTGATATACCATTCTAACTAGTCAAATTGTCACAGGAAGTAGGGGCACCCTCCAACTCATGGAACCATTGGAAGCAAGTCTTAGGACAAAGTTGTTGCCAAGGCAGTGACCTCATTCTGTTGCAAAGAAAGTGACATACCTCATTTCCTTGGTGATGGAACTCTCTGAAATTGGGATGCAAGAAGCCAGGCACCAAGAGCCAGCCCCAGTCCCAGTCCCAGTGGGCTCACTTGTTTGGATTTACCAAGTACAGAGTCAGGCCTTCTTGGTACCTACTGATGTGAGGATGGCCAAATGCCAGTAGAGCTCTGAAGAGGGGCCTTTCTTGAGACAGCAGGTTGTGGCTAACAGCAGGCTCCTCGCAGAATAACAGAGTTGGCGAAGGAGACAAGATCTGAGACCAGACAGGCCATTTCGAGTGGAACATAGTATGGCCCACCAGTCAGAGGACACTCCAGATAGTTAAAGACCTATTTTTGGGTAGGAGGTGCCTTTTTGGTTGTGGGTGTGAGTTTGCGGTTTTGTTTCATGTTCTGAGAATAGGTAGGAAAGGTGGTTGGTTTGGTTTGGAGTCGACTGTTTCTAGTAAGTCTATAGACAAGGCGAGTGTTTCTATGTCTGTGTAGCCACTGTGTCCGTGGTTTTAGACATTAGAAATGAGAATGCATCAATGGAGGTGTCCTGTCTAGTAGAAAGCTTCACAGCATTCATCCTGCACAATTGATTAATGGACTGTTGCTTGCCTTATGGATGGGAAACACCTACTAACTTCCTAAGTTGCTGTTTTCTTCCTGAATTCTGGCTACTCTCCAGAATAGTATCATGGTTTATTGTCCAAGATATGTACCACCTCCAAACTCTGTGACATGGCCATGTCCTTGATAGCTGAAGGGAATGGGAACATCTCAGAAAACTCAGATATCAGTGTGACCAGTAAAGTCTCAGTGGAGAAACCCTGCTTGGCTCCATTTGCTTATCTATGTTTCTGTTGCCTTGAATGTCAGGAAGGTCTTTGCCTCAGGCCACCCCTTTGTGAAGCGTGAAGAAACAGTTTTCAAATGGAAATGAATGGGCATCACCTGTGGCTCTTTGCTTAATTGCTCTGGAAAGGGATGTGTCTTAGTCAGACACTAGGCCCTGTTTGAGGCTGTGGCTAAGATTCTCAGCTCCTGATAGATCTAAAGAAGATCCCATGTGTGCATCCAAAACCAAAATGGCAAAAAATCTGTCATTGTGGATGAAGTCTCTTGCCTTCTTCTGTTTGGTTCCTGACCTCCATCAAGTGAGAATAGGGATCCTTTGGATCAAATGAGTTCTTCAAAGTCCTGCAGAACTGCTTGGGTTGTCTCATGATGCCAAATCACATAAAGAATCTATACCTGACAGTAAGTAGGCCTCAAATTGGAGAAGCAGAGCAGTATTTATGGCAGGCCGAGAGCAGTTGTGTGCAGGTGTGTGACAATACATCTGTGGTGGGGTCATGTGGATCTTACATTGGCTTCCAAATGGCTTGTGACTGACATGGTGCAGCTAGCAGAACTTTGTATGTAAAGGCATCATGTTACATGGAGAGTTTTCAGGGCAATGTTCAGAATCAAGTTCCTATGGTAAAGGGGGCAAGCAATGGGGGATAGAAGCCTGGTTGGTGCATTCTCCTGCAGACCCTGACACACCATACGTTACCGGACTCCCTCCAGCATTGTGTCCCAGTTTAACTCCTTGTATGTCATGAACCAAATACAAAACACCCACTGCAGCAGCAAGAAACACCACGAAAAGTGGAGCATGACCAAATGATTTCAAATTCCAGACGGGGAGACACTTATCCCCCAGTGGCCACAGTTTAGCTACAAAGAGTGAATTCAGCACTGCTGCCTCATGTTCATTGGACAATAAGAATTCATGTCCTCCAGGTCACAAAAATGCAGACCCAAGTTTGATGGTCTCACTACAAAGGAAGCTAAAGCTTCTGAAAACAACATATATTTCAAGTACCCAACCTCATTGTCAGTATCTCCAGAAGTGTTTAGGCCAGCAGAGATCCATGTTTGTGGAGTTTTACCCTGTCCCTAAGGTTTGGAAACGTCTCTTCCACCTCAAAGGTTGTGAACTACTGAGCATTTTCCATTCTACGTATGTATTCACAGATTTTCTAACTCTTCTCCTCTAATTGTTTCTTACATGGAGCGTGGTTATTTCAAGCCATTGTTCTGAATGAAAGTGGGAATTTTTTGTGTGTAGCACGTATTTGCATACACATTGGATTCATTTTCCAATTTTCCATTCGAAATACTGAATCCCTGACACGAACCCATACCCTACTAGACTCTGACTACTAATTCTAATATCATGCAGAAAAGTAACACAAACAGAATTGAAATACAAGCAGTTCAGAGGAGGCATGGTGTATAATTGATCTTGCCTTTTGCATGATAAATGTCAGGTGTTATAAATCCAGTCTATTTTTAATTGAAATAGATCTCCATGTGTTTTTAAAGTTAACAAATATGTGAATTCCTGTCTCCCTTTGTCTGTAGCCTATTCAGCACATGTATTTTTATATGCACATATCAAATCCTACCTGGTGTCACACCTACATTCTTGTGAGGTGACTGACTTGGGAGATACAATTTGTGAGAAGACATCACTCCTCCTAAACGCTGTTGGAATTGATAATTCAAATAATGGGTGAGCTTCCTAGTAGAAAAACATTATACATAAATCCCTGTTAAGAAAATTGAATATTTTTGGATCTGTGATTGATGTATATTTCATAGTGAATTTAGATTTGCATATATGTTGCTACATTTTAATATCTGTATGTGTCTGTGTGTGTATACACACACACACACACACACACACTCTCTCTCCAGATTTTTCAAAATATGAAATATATGTATCTTATTTACACTCCCTAAATTCATTTATGTTCAAGTATGTGGATTTATAATCAACTTTTCACAAGATTTTTCTCAGAAATATTTATCCACCTGAAATACATATTTGTTTCCTAGTACTGAAAACTAACTTCAGTGAATGGTACATACAAATCCTGTTGATAGCCACAGCCAAGGGTCTCCAGTAAATACCATATGTACTACTGCACAACCTAAGGCAGGCATGGTCCCTAAGCCACATGCTCGTTGTTTAAACAGAGAGGGGGAGATGTTGAGAGCCACAGCCAAAGGAGCCCCAGGAAACCTCCAGCTGCCAGCAAACTTCCAGCTGCCGGCTGATGATTGGCTCCACAGCGGCCCCAGCAACATCTAGCTGATTGGCTCCTCTGTGGTGATGCTCAATGGGATGTTTCCCTGCCCTTTCAGACAACGGAGCTGCTCATTGGTGGACTTTTTTGGCTCCGCCCATGTGACCCAGCCAATTGGCCTCAAAAGGAGGAGGCTTGTGGTTGAGGTAGAGGCTTGTGGGAAGACTGTGGTGGCAGTTGGGCTCTGAGGATTTTTCCTGAGAAGCTGTTTTGTTTGGCTTGTGTGGTTCTAAAAATAAAGTTTGTTTCTTTTGACAATTGGCTCCTGAATTGTGCCCAGCCAGACTGATGATAATCATGTAAAATGTTGATTTTAAATCGCATACATGAACTTGAATGAATTTAGGGAGTGTATAATAAGACACATATATTTCATATTTTGGAAAATCTGGAAAATCTGGTATATATATATATATATATATATATATATATATATATATATACACACACACACACACACAACAATAAAATGTAGCAATATATATGCCAATCGAAATTTATCATGAAATATATATCATCCACATATCTAAAAATATTCATTTTACTGAACATGGATTTATGTATGATGTTGTTCACTAGGAAGCTCACCCACAGTTTGAATTTTCAGTTCCATCAGTATTTAGGGGAAGTGATCTATTCTCATAATTTGTATATTCCAAAGTTAGTGAGATCACAAGAATTTACGTGTGTTACCAGGTAGGAGTCTATATATGCATAAAAATATACATGTTCTAAAGAGGCTACAGAGAAAAGGAGACAGGAATTTACATATGTGTTAACTTTGAAAACTCATGGAGAAATATTACAATGAAAAGTTGACTAGATTTATAACACATATCCTTGATAAAGGAAAAGGAAAATCCAAGTATACACCATGCCTCCTACAAAAGGCCTGTATTTCTATTCTGTTAGGTTTCTTTTTCTCCATCATTTTAGGATAGTAGTCATAATCTAGTAGGGTATGGGTTAGTGTCAGAAATTCAGTATTGCAAATGGAAAATAGGATAATGTATCCAATGTGTATGCAAATATGTGCTACACAATAATCTTCCCACTCTCACCTAGAACAATGCCTTGACATTACCTTTGCCCCAAGTGAGACACAATTAGAGAAGAAGAGTTAGAAAATCTGTGAATACATATCTGGAATGGAAAATTCTCAGGAGTTCTCAACCTGGGAGCAGGTAGAGGAGTTTCCAGAAGTAAGGGATTGGGTAAACACTCCACAACCATGGAGCTCTGCTGGAAAAAAAGACTTCTGGAGAATCTGCCTCTGAGGTGTGGCACTTGAAATATATATTGTTGTCAGGAGCTTTGTCTTCATTTGTAGTGAAACCATCAAAGCTGGGTCTGAATCTATGTGACTTGGAGAACATGGTTTCTTATTTTCCAATGAACCTGAGGCAGCAGTGCTGAATTCTCTCTTTGTAGGTAAACAGAGTCCAGTGGGCCAAAGTGTCTAACCATGTGGACTGTGAAGCCATTTAGTCATCCTCCAATTTTCATGGTGTTTCTTGGTGCTGAACTGGGAGTTTGGTATTTGCTTCAAGAAATACAAGGAGTTCAACTGGGACACAGTGTTGGAGGGAGTTCTGTGACATGTGCTGGGTCAGAGTCTCCAGGAGAACTCACTAACCCGGCTTCTATCACACATAGCTTGCCCCCTTGACCATAGCAACCTGATTCTGAACATTTCCCTGAAACCTCTCCATATAACAAGATGCCTTTGCATATAAGGGTCTGCTGGGTGCACCATGTTAGCTAAAAGCCATTTGGAAGTCAATGGCAGATCCACATGGCACCACCATAAATATTTTATCACACACCTGCACACCACAACTCTGGGCCAACTACTCCGCAGTCTCCATCTAACCGGCATCTCTGTTCTACACCACTTTCATTATACCCAATCAATCAAGGCACTGTCTGGTACACTAATGATCAGCAACAGGACATCAAAGGTTCTCCAGTGCCACCTCATCATGCGAATTTCAAAAATTTCATGGTATTTATCTAGCCATTTTACAAGGATGAAGTTGGAGGCATTGTGGGTTTCAATTCTTTCAGGAATCATTCAATGTTGAGGAAGCTCATTTCAATGAAAGTTCTGGAGAACTCTCACAGGCAAGGCTTTCCAAAGAGTGGCCAAATAGTCACATGAAGCCAGGCCAATTGAGGTCTACAATGTGAGGTCCATGTGTGTTTTGACTCTCAACTATGTCTGGCAAGTATTTCAAAATAACATCATATGATATTCTGTCTGAGATTCCCAGTGCTCTGTGGAAAGCCACCCCGGGCCTAGATCTCAGTTTCAAAGGGCGACTTTCATGGGTGGCCGCCTAAAATCCCAACACAAATCATGGCAATACTTCTCTGAGGTCAGTTCCAGAACTCAGTCTCTAAGAGGAATCACACCAGAGTTCAAGCCCTGGTGGACCCAGTCATCTTTTCCGACTGCCACATAAATGACCACAATGAAAACCAAAACACTCCCAAATGGCCCTCATCTTCTTCCATATAGACACTCATCATAACCTCTGGCTTGACGTTTCCTTGAGGGGCACAGCCCAAGACAGTGTCCAAAATAATCTCCCTTTCCTCTCATTTGCCTAAAGTCAGGGTGGCCTGGACACCCATTCTGTGAACCATGAGTGATCAAATAACCCTGACTTTAATACTGCTCTGCTTCTCCAATTTGAGGCCTACTGTCTGTGGAGTATAGATTCTTGATGTGAATTGGAGTAATGAAAAAACCCAATAACCCATTGGCTACACTCTGCAGGGTTTTGAAGAACTCATTTGACCCAATAAATCCCTATTCTCATTTTATGGAGGTCAGGAACCTTACAGAGGAAAGTGAGAGACTTCATCCTCAATGACTGCTTTTTGGGCCACTTTGGTTTTTGATGTGCCTTCTGGAATGTTACATATTTTTTTTTTTGGTTTTAGTGCCTTCTGGAATATTACATAATTTTTTTCTTTAGACATTATTGCCAGAGTTCCTATCTTCATCCCAGTGCAGGTGAAATCAAAGATAATACCAATCTACAGCTTCTGCAATAGCCATCCCTGTACTGCTTGCAGAACTTGCCTGGACACATTGTGAACTCACCTAAATGCATTGTGAACTATCTGTTGGTGCAGCGACTTGTGGTAGTGTTGGGGTATATTTGCTGATGATGTCATCGGTGGTACAATTTTTCCAAAAGGAGCCATCAATTGGCTTGGTGTATCTTCCTCCCTTCTGCGTGTCATGATCGTCCAGCTAAAATTTGGGGGGCCAACAGAGGTGAGGCAAAGAACCTCACCCACCCCCGCTGGTACAAAGACCTCTCCACATGTGTGGCTCTATACTGGACGGGTAGTCAGTGACGGGTAAGATCCAATTGCAATGGTACCAACTTAACGGGTAAAGACCATATGTACTATTGGACAACCTAAGGCAGGCACGGTCCCTAAGCCACATGCGTGTTGTTTAAACAGAGAGGCGAAGATGTTGAGAGCCACAGCCGAAGGGGCCCCAGCAAAATTCCTGCTGCCAGCAAACTTCCAGCTGCCGGCTGATGATTGGCTCACAGCGGCCCCAGCAACACCTAGCTGATTGGCTCCTCTGCGGTGATGCTCAATGGGCTGTTTCCCTGCCCTTTCAGACCACAAAACTGCTCATTGGGGGACTTTTTTTGACTCCGCCCACATGACCCAGTCAATCGCCCTCAAGAGCAGGAGTATTGTGGGAGACGGAGAGAGGCTCCTGTGGGAGGGAGAGGTTTTGGGAAGCCAGTGGTGGCAGTTGGGGCTCTGAAGGTTTTTTCCTGAGAGGCTGTTTTGTTTGGCATGTGTGGTTCTAAAAATAAAGTTAGTTTCTTTTGACAAGTGGCTGCTGATTGTGCCCAGCAAGACTGCGGCATTATCCTAATATTTCTACAATAACTGACCCAGTTTAACATCAATGCAAGTAGATTCCTGTGGGAGAGGACATGATGTGTATTTTGACGTTCATTTTTATGTAACAGTGGTACATTACTATTTCTTCAGTTTACGCACATCATAGTATATATATTTGATCCACAAGTTCACAAATTTATAGGCATTTGTTTCACTTTCAATCACTTTCTGCTTCAAAACACATGTATTCCTCCAGGTTTCTTGACTGGTCTTTTCATGAGACTTCTTTCCAAACACATTATTTCCGATTTCCATAATCATTTTTGAAGCAAAACTCACACATTCTTCATGAAAAACCATAATGCTGATATAACCATTATATATATTACTGGTTGGAATGAAGGATTGTATATCAATGTAAGATTTTCTGTATATTTTCAGATATCAATTCAATCCATTATTTAAAGTTAGAACCAGTTATAATATTTCTTTACAGTATGGTCTATTCATGCATTATCTCTATAATTATAGACACAGTGTACACCATTTTTACCTCCAAAAATAATTGATACGTCTTCAAAATATTGCTCTCAGAAATGGTGGAAGAAATACTCATGTCACCTGATCTACATATACATTTTACCACAGTAATATTCTGCACACAGAAAGAAGAGGTCAAACTTATGTTTGTACCAAAGCCTAAATGAAAAGTGAGCATGGATTACGGAAAACATCCATGTCCATATTGCCTAATGCTCTCAAAAGTTCATCCTATTGGTGACTACATGTTTGTTTCTTCCTAAGATTATATATTCAAACTCAACCCTGTTGAAAATGTATAATTCTATCACTCACTTTATACTTTGCCTGATATCCTAATGTCAATTGATATCTGCATTCCTACTTTTTTCCCCAGTTCATCCTTTTGACAGACTCTCCACATGTGCTGACAATTACATTCACTCTCTATCCGAAACCCTATTGCTAAAGATCTTTTCATCCAAATCTTATACTCACTCTTCTTTCAAAACCTACCAACAATCTTACTAATCCTACAAATTATTTCTTTTTGACTGGATGTTCTCTTCAACATTCAATCAACCAAGGTACAAGGAATTATGCCATTGTATATTGATTTATCTGAGACATCTGTGCAGAATATAATTCAAAGCTAAGAATCCCAGCCAAGGGTCCAATGCAATTCTGGGCTTCAAATATTACCTAGATGTCTGTTTTCATACTTATATTTCACTTATATTCTTATAAATATCGCACGTTCCCAATACCATAATTCATCCCGCAGAATGATTCCTAACCCAAATGGAACATGTTATTAACCCTGACCATACACTGTTCTCTGGATCTATCTTTACTGAAGAGCAGGGACAGAGTTGGTCTTTCAATACAGAAATTAGGGGATCTTCCACTTGCTGAGAACCTCCAAGGTCATTAAAGAAATGATCCCTGGATTAAATGTAGGCAGCTATGAATGACGTCAGAGAGCAAAAGTCATCTTCCATGACAAACAACCTGGTTAGCATGAAGGGATGTGTCTGAATCAACATTTCTTTTCTTAATGTATAGAAGATGGACCAAACCAGGCCTATCTGGAGAGCTTTTTTTGGGTGCCTATGGTTGATATACCATGCAAACTTGTGAAAGTTTCACTGGAAGAAGGGGCAGCCTCCAACTCATTGGACTTTGGAAGCAACTGTTAGGACAAATTGGTTGACAAGGCAGTAACCTAATTCAGTTCCTGAAGGAAGTGACCTACGTCACTTCCTTGGTGAAGGAATTCTCTGAATTTGGGATCCATGAAGACAGGTACCCAGAGCCAGTCTCAGTCCCAGTCCCAGTGGTTCACTTGTTCAGTTTTACCAAGGACAGGGTCAGTCTTTCTTGGTACCTACCTATGTGAGGATGGCCAAAGGCCAGAAGAGCTCTGAAGAGGGACCTTTTCTGAGAAAGCAGGTAGTGGCTCACCGCTGGCTCCTGACAACTTCACAAAGTTTGCCAAAGAGACCAGATCTGAGTCAGGACAGGACATTTCGGGAGAACATTTTATGGCCCACCAGTCAGAGGACACTCTGGATAGTCACAGACCTACTTGGGGGAAGGAGGTGCCTTTGTGGGAGTGGTTGTGGTTTTGTGGTTTTGTCACATGTTCTGAGAATAGGTAGGAAATGTGGTTTGTTTGGTTTGGATTGGACTGTTTCTAGTAAGTCGTTTGACATGTAAGTGTTTCTATGTCTGTGTATCCCACTGTGTCTGTGGTTGTAGACATTAGAAAAGAGAATGAATTAATGGATGTGTCCTGTCTAGTAGAAAGCTTCCCAGCATTCATCCTGCCCAATTGATTAATGGACTGCGGCTTGCCTTCTGGATGGGCAAAACCTTCTATCTTCCTAAGATCCTGTTTTCTTCCTGAATTCTGGCCACTCTCCAGAATAGGCTCATGGTTTTGTGTCCAAGATATATACCACCTCCAAGCTCTGTGACATGGCCATGTACTTGATAGCTGAAGTGAATGTCAAGCATCTCAGAAAACTCAGATATCAGTGTGACCAGGAAAGTCTCAGTGGAGAAACCCTGCTTTGTGTCTTTTGCTTACCTGTTCTTCTGTTGCCCTAAATGTCAGGAAGGTCTTTGCCTCTGGCCACCCCTTTGTGAAGCCTGAAGAAAACAGTTTTCAAATGAAAATGAATGGGCATCACCTGTGGCTCTTTGCTTAATTGCTTTGTAAAAGGATGTGTCTGAATCAGCCTCTTGGTTCTGTGTGAGGTTGTGGCTTAGATTCTCAGCACCTGATGCATCAAAAGATAGATTCCATGTGTGCATTCAAAACAGAAATGGCAAATGAGTCTCTTGCCTTCCTCTATTAGATTCCTGACCTTCATCAAGTAAGAATCAGGATCCTTTAGTTCAAAAGAGTTCTTTGAACCCCTGCAGAAGTGCTTGGGTTTTCTGATGACTCCAAATCACATAAAGAATCTATACCTGACAGTCAGTAGGCCTCAAATTGGAAAAGCATGACAGTATTAACGCCATGCCTATTTGATCAGTTCTGGTTCACAGGAAGGGTGTGTAGGCCACCCTGACTTTCGGCAAATGAGGGGAAAGGGAGCTTATTTTGGACAGTGTCTTGGTCTGCGCCCCTCATGGAAACTTCTAGCCAGAGGTTATGATTAGTGTCTATATGGAAGAACATGAGGGCCATGTGAGAGTGTTTTGGTTTTCATTGTTGTCATTTGTGTGGCGGTGGGAAAAGATGACTGCGTCCACCTGGGTTTCAACTCTTGTGGGATTCCCCTTGGAGACTGAGTTCTGAAACTGACCTTAGAGAAGTATTGCCATGAATTGTGTTGGAATTTTCGGAGGCCACGCATGAGAGTCACCCTTGGAAACTGAGATCTAGGCCCAGGGTGGCTTTCCACAGAGCACTGGGAATCTCAGCGAGGATATCACTTGATTATATTCTGAAAGACTTGGCAGCAATAGTTGAGAGTCAAAACACACATGGACCTCACATTGTAGACCTCAATGTGGCTGGCTTTATGTGACCTTGGGCCACTCTTTCAGAAGACTTGCCTGTGAGAGTTCTCTAGAGCTTCCATTGAAATGAGATTCCTCAATATTTAATGGTTCCTGAATGAATTGAAACCCACAGTAACTCCAACTTCATCCTTGAAAAATGGCTAGAAAATACCATGAAATGTTTGAAATTTCCATGACCAGCTGGCACTTGAAAACCATTTGATGTCCTGTTGCTTATCATGAGTATACAAGACAGTGCCTGGTTTGACTGAGTTTCATGATAATGGTGTAGAAAAGATATGCCAGTAAGTTGGAGCCTGCTGAGTAGTGGGCCAAGAGCAGTAGAGTGTAGGTGTGTGAAAAAACATCTGTGGTGGGGCCACGTGGATCTGCCATTGGCTTATAAATGGTTTGTGACTGACATGGTGCAGCTAGCAGACCTTTGGATGTAAAGGCATCTTGTTGTATGGAGAGGTTTCAGGGCAATGTTCAGAATCATGTTGCTATGGTCAAGGGGGCAACTATGTGTGATAGAAGCCTTCTTGGTACATTCTCCTGCCGATCCTGACCACCACACATGACAGAACTCCCTGCAGCACTGTATCACAGTTAAACTCCTTTATTTCATAAAGTAAATACCAAACTTTCAGTGCAGCATCAAATAACATGATTAAATGTGAAGGATGATCAAATGGCTTCACAGTCCACATGGGGAGACACTTAGCCCCCAGTAGCCCCAGTTTGCCTACAAAGAGAGAATTCAGTACTGCTGCCTCGTGTTCATAGGAAAATAAAAAAAAACATGTCGTCCAGGTCACATAGATGCAGACTCAGCTTTGATGGTCTCACTACAAAGGAAGCTAAAGCTCCTGACAACAACATATATTTCAAGTGCCCAACCTCAGAGGCATTTTCTCAAGAAGTCTTAAGGCCGACACAGCTCCATGTTTGTGGTATTTACCCTGTCCCTTACTTTTGGAAACTCCTCTACCACCTTCAAGGTTGTGAACTCCTGAGCAATTTCCATTCCAGATATTTATTATGAACTCAAACAACAACAAGTGCTGGCGAGGATGTGGAGAAAAGGGTACACTTGTACATTGCTGGTGGGACTGCAAATTGGTGCAGCCAAATTGGAAAGCAGTATGGAGATTTCTTGTAGAGGTGGGAATGGAACCACCATTTGACCCAGGTATTCCCCTTCTCAGTCTATTCCCTAAAGACCTAAAAAAAATGCTACAGGGACACTGCTACATTGATGTTCATAGCAGCAAAATTTACAATAGCAAGACTGTGGAAGCAACCTAGATGCACTTCCATAGATGAATGGATAAAAAATGAGGCATTTATACACAATGGAGTATTACTCTGCATTAAAAAATGACAAAATTTTTACAGAGAAATGGATGGCATTAGAGCAGATTATGCTAAGTGAAGCTAGCCAATCCCTAAAACCAAATGCCAAATGTCTTTTTGATATAAAGAGATTAACTAAGAACAGAGTAGGGATGAATAGAATGAGAAGAAAATTAACATTAAACAGGGATGAGAGGAGGAAGGGAAAGGGAGAGAGAAGGGAAATTGCATGGAAATAAAAGGAGACCCTCAGGGTTATACAAAATTACATACAAGAGGAGGTGAGGGAAAGGAAAAAATTATACAAGGGGGAGAAATGAATTACAGTAAAGAGGTAGAGAGAGAAGAGGAGAGGGGAGGTAAGGGGAGGGGGATAGTAGAGGTTAGGAAAGGCAGCAGAATACGACAGACACTAGTATGGCAATATGTAAATCAATGGATGTGTAACTGATGTGATTCTGCAATCTGTTTATGGGGTAAAAATGGGAGTTCATAACCCACTTGAATCACAGTGTGGAATATGATATATCAAGAACTATGTAATGTTTTGAACAAGCATAAATAAAAATTTAAAAAAAGAAAACTAACTTTGGTGAATGGTGCAAAGAAATCCTAATATTTCTACAGTAACTGACACAGTTTAACATCAATGCGAGAAGATTCCTGTGGGACATGATGTGTATTTTGATGTTCATTTTTATTCAGCACTGGTACATTACTATTTCTTCAGTTTATTCACATCATATTATAATATTTCATCCACAAGTAAGGAAATTTATCGTCATTTTTTTCAATTTCAATCACTTCCTGCTTCAGAACTCATGAATTCCTCGGTGTTCCTTGACTGGCATTTTCATGAGACTTCTTTCCAAACACATTATTTTCGATTTCCATAATCACATTTGAAGCAAAACTCACACAAACTTCATGATAAATCGTACCCTAATATTAACATTAGGTGTATAACTGGTTGTCATGAATGATTGCATATCAATATAAGATTTCTTATATATTTTCAGATATCAATTCAATCCATTATTTAAAGTGGAACAAGTTGTATTATTTATTGAAATTAAGGTCTATTCATGCATTATCTTTATATTCATAAAAACAGGGTA
This sequence comes from Callospermophilus lateralis, assembly GCF_048772815.1. NCBI lineage: Eukaryota > Metazoa > Chordata > Mammalia > Rodentia > Sciuridae > Callospermophilus > Callospermophilus lateralis. The sequence goes on from NW_027515635.1 coordinate 194,911, forward strand.
CACCTCTTTTTACCCCCAATGCTAATTTATACGTTTTCAAAATACTGCTCCTAGAAATGGTGGAAGAAAAAATCATGTCATCTGATCTACATATACATTTTATCACAGTAATATTCTGGAAACAAAATGCAAAGGTCCCACTTAGGATTGTACCAAAGCCTAAATGTAAAGTGAACATGGATTACTAACAATATCCATGTCCATGTTGCCTAATGCTCTCAAATGTCAATCCTATTGGTGACCTACATATTTGTTTCTTCCTAAGATTAGATATTCAATCTCAACCTTGTTGAAAATGTCTTATTCTATCACTCACTTTATACTTTGCCTGATTTCCTAATGTCTCTATTGATATCTGCTTTTCTACAAATTTTCCCCAGTTCATCATTGTGTCTGATTTCTTCATATGTGCTGACATTTATATTCACTCACTGCCCGAAAAAAATTGCTAAAGAACTTTTGTTACATATCCTATACTAACTCTACTTGCTAAACATAACGACTATCTTCTTTTTTTTTTAATTTTTTTTTATTGGTTGTTCAAAACATTACAAAGCTCATGGCATATCATCTTCCATACATTTGATTCAAATGGGTTATCAGCTCCCATTTTTACCCCAAATACAAGTTGCAGAATCACATCGGTTACACATCCACATTTTTACATAATACCATATTAATAACTGCGACTATCTTCTTAATCCTACCGACAATCCCTTTTGACTGGATGTTCTCTTCAGCATTCAATCATCCAAAGTTCAAGTTCCTCTGCCATTGTATATTGATTTATTTGAGACATGTGTGCAGATAGTAATTCAAAGCTAAATATCCCAATCAATTGCCCAATGCCCTTCTGGGATTCAAATCTTACTTTAATTTCTGTTTTCATACATATGTTTAACCTCGATATTCTTATAAATATCACAGGTTCCCAATACCATTATTAATCCAGCAGAATGATTCCTAACCCAAATCGAACATGAAATTAACCCTAACCATACACTGTTCACTCAATCTAACTTTACAGAAGAGCAGAGACAGATTGTTCTTACAATACAGGAATGTAGGGGATGCTCTATCTGTTAAGAACCTCAAAGGTCCATGCAGAAATGATCCCTGGAGAAGATGTAGGCAGCAATGAAGGACCTGAGAGACAAAAAGTCATTTTCCATGGCAAACAACCTGGTCAGGATGAAGGGTTTTGTCTGAATCAGCCTCTATCTTCTTACTGTAGAGAAGATGGACCAAACCAGGCTTGTGTGGAGAGCTGTTCTCGGGTGCCTAAGGTTGATATACCATTCTAAGTTGTGAAAGTGCCAAAGGAAGTAGGGGCAGCCTCCATCTCATGGGACCCTTGGAAGCAACTGTTAGGACAAAGTGGTTGCCAAGGCAGTGACCTCATTCAGTTCTTAAAGGAAGTGACCTACCTCACTTCCTTGTTGATGGAACTTTCTGAACTTGGGACCAAGGAAACCAAGCAACAGAGCCAGTCCCAGTCCCAGTCCAAGTGGTCTCATTTGTTTGGAATCACCAAGGACAGAGTCAGTCTTCTTGGTACTGACTGATGTGAGGATGGCCAAATGCCAGGAAAGATATGAACACGGGCCTTTCCTGACTAAGCAGGTAGTGGCTCACCGCTGGCTCCTGACTGCTTTACAGAGTTGTACAAGGAGACCAGATCTGAGACAGGACAGACCATTACCGGGGAACATAGTATGGCAAACCTGTCAGAGGACACTCCGGATAATCACAGCCCTACTTGGGGGAAGGAGGTGTCTTTTTGAGTGTGGGTGTGTGGTTTTGTCTCTGTTCTGAGAATAGGTAGGAAAGGAGGTTTCTTTGGTTTGCAGTGAACTGTTTCTAGTAAGTCGTTTTACAAGGTGAGTGTTTCTATGTCTGTGTATCCCACTGTGTCCGTGGTTGTATACATTAGAAAAGAGAATGCATCAATGCATGTGTCCCCTCTAGTAGAAAGCTTCCCAGCATTCATCCTGCCCAATTAATGAATGGAGTGTGGTTTCCATATGGATAGGCAACACCTACTACCTTATTAAGTCCCTGTTTTCTTTCTGAATTCTGACAACTCTTCAGAATAGGCTCTTGGGTTTGTGTCCAAGATATGTACCACCTCCAATCCTCTGAAGGGAATGGCCAGCATCTCAGAAAACTCAGATATCAGTGTGACCAGGAAAGTCTCAGTGGAGAAACCCTACTTTGGGCCTTTTGCTAACCTATTGTTCTGTTGCCTTGAATCTCAGGATGTCTTTGCCTCTGGGCACCCCTTTGGGAAGCCTGAGGAAAACATTTTTCAAATGGAAATGAAGGGCATCACCTGTGTCTCTTTGCTTAATTGCTTTGGAAAAAGATGTGTCTGAATCATCCTCTTGGCCCTGTGTGAGGCTGTGGCTTAGATTCTCAGCACCTGATGGATCAAAAGAAAGATCAAATGTGTGCATCCAAAACCAAAATGGCAAATATTCACTCATTGTGAATGAATTCTTTTACCTTCCTCTGTTAGGATCCTGACTTCCATCAAGTGAGAATAGGAATCCTTTCGGCCAAATGAGTTCTTCAAATCTCTGCAGAGGGGCTTGGATTTTCTCATGACTCAAATTCACATAAAGAATCTAAACCACAGAGTCAGAAGGCCTCAAATTGAAAAAGCCAAGCAGTATTAATGGCAGGCCTATTTGATCATTCCTGGTTTACAGGAAGTGTGTCCAGGCCACCTTGATGTTAGACAAATGAGGGGAACAGGACCTTAATTTGGACACTGACTTGGGCTGTGGACCTCATTGAAAACTCCAGCCAGACGTTATAAGGAGTGTCTATATGGAAAAAGATGAGGACCATGTGGGAGTGTTTTGGTTTTAATTGTGGTCATTTGTGTGGCGGTTGGAAGAGATGACTGTTCCACTGGGCTTGAACTCTGGTGTGATTCCCCTTAGAGACTGAGTTCTTTAACTGACCTCAGAGAAGTATTGCCATGAATTGTGTTGGGATGTTAGGAGGCCACACATGAGAGTCGCCCTTGGAACCTGAGATCTAGGCCCAGGTTGGATTTCCACAGAACATTGGGAATTTCAGCCCGGATATAACATACAATTTTTCTTAAAGACTTGGCAGCCATATTTGAGTTTAAAACACACATGGACCTCATATTGTAGATCTCAATGGGCCTGGCTTCATGTGACATTTTGGCCACCCTTAGGGAAACCTTGCCTGTGAGAGTGCTCCAGAGCTTTCATTGAAATTAGCTTCTTCACCATTTAATGGTTCCTGAATTAATTGAATCCCTCAGAGCCTCAAACTTCATCCGTGAAAAATGGCTAGAAAATTACCATGAAATTTTTGATATTTTCATGATCAGCTGGCACTGGAAATACTTTGGTTGTCCTGTTTCTGATCCTGAGTATACCAGACACTGCCTTGATTGACTTTGTTTCATGAAAATGGTGTAGAACAGATATGCCAGTAAGTTGGAACCTGGTGAGTAGTGGGCCTAGAGCAGTGGTATGCAATTGTGTGATAAAACATCTGTGTTGCGGCCATGTGGATCAGCCATTGGCTTCCAAATGGCTTGTGACTGACATGGTGCAGCCAGCAGACCCATATATGTAAAGGCATCTTGTTATATGCAGAGGATTCACTGCAATGTTCAGAATCATGTTGCTATTCTCAAGGGGGTAATCTACATGGGATAGAACCTTGGTTGGTGCATTCTCCTGAAGACCCTGACTCACCACACCTTAAAGAACTCCCTCCAACACTCTGTCCCATTTTAACTCCTTGTATTTTTTGAAGCAAATACCAAACTCCCAGTGCAGCAGCGAGAAACACCACGAAAAGTGGAGGATGACCAATTGGCTTCACAGTCCACACTGAAAGACACTTAGACCCCAGTGTCCATAGTTTACTACAAAGAGAGAATTCAGCACTGCTGCCTCATGTTCATTGGATAATAAGAAACCATGTCCTCCAAGTAACATAGATGCAGACCCAGCTTTCATGGTTTCTCTACAAAGGAACTAAATCTCCTCAGAACATCAAATACTTCAAGTGCCCACTCTTAGAGGCAGTTTCTCAAAAAGTATTTAGGCCAGCAGAGCTACATGTTTGTGGAATGTTTACCCTGTCCCTTACTTTTAGAATCTTCTCTACCACCTCCAAAGTTGTAAACTCCAGAGTATTTTCCATTCCAGATATATATTCACAGATTTTCTAACTCTTATCCTCTAATTGTGTCTTACTTGAGGAGAATGTAATGTCAAGGCATTGTTCTGGATGAAAGTGGGAAGATTTTTGTGTAGCACATATTTGCATACACATTGGATTCAATTTCCTATTTTCCATTAGAAATGCTGAATCCCTGAAACTAACATATACCCTATTAGACTCTGACTACTAATCCTAATATGATGGAGAAAAATAACACAAACATAATAGAAATACAAGCAGTTTAGATGAGGTATGTTTTATAGTTGGAGTTGCCTTTTGCATGGTATAGTGTAGCAGTTATAAATCTAGTCAATTATTTGTTGAAATAGTTCTCGATGCGTTTTTAAAGTTAACAAATAAGTGAATTCCTGTCCCCCTTTCTCTGTAGCCTATTCAGCACACGTATTTTTATATGCACATATAGAATCCTACCTGGTACCACACGTACATTCTTGTGAGGTGGCTGACTTGGCAGATACAAATTGGAAGAAGAGATCACTCCTCCTAAACGCTGCTTGAACTGGTAATTCAAATGTGAGTGAGCTTCCTAGTTGAACAACATTATACATAAATCCATGTTCAGTAAAATGAATATATTTGGATCTGTGGATGATATACATTTCATGGTGAATTTCGTTTGGCATATATATTGCAATTTTTAATGTCTGTCTCTGTGTGTGTATATAAATATATATATATAGATACACTCTCAGGAGTATTCAAAATATGAAATATGTGTCTTATTACACACTTCCTAAATTCATTCATATTTATGTTGTGGATTCATAATCAACTTTTCACAAGATTATTCTCAGAAATATTCATCCACGTGAAATACGTATTTGTTTCTTAGTACTGTTTCCACCCCAGATATGCATTCACGGATTTTCAAACTCTTCTACACTAATTGTGTCTTACTTGAGGTGAAGGTAATGTAAAGGCATTGTTCTGGATGAGAGTGGGAAGATAATTGTGTAGCATATATTTTTATACACATTGGATTCATTTTCCTATATACCATTGAAAATACTGAATCCTGACAATAACCCATACCCTACTATACTCTGTCTACTAATCCAAATGATGGAGAAAAACAACCCAAACAGAATAGAAATACAAGCAGTTCAGAGGAGGCGTGGGGTATAGTTGGGCTTGCCTTTTTCATGATAAATGGTAGGTGTTATAAATCTAGTCAATTTTTAATTGAAATAGTTCTCCATGTGTTGTTAAAGTTAACAAATATGTAAATGCCTGTCTGCCTTTCTCTGTAGCCTATTCAGCACATGTATTTTTATATGCTTTATAGAATCCTACCTGGTATCACACGTTCATTTTTGTGAGGTGACTGACTTGGCAGATACAAGTTGTGAGAAGAGATCACTACTCTAAACGCTGTTGGAACTGAAAATTCAAACTATGGGTGAGCTTCCTAGTAGAACAACATTATACATAAATCCTTGTTCAGTAAAATAAATATTTTTGCATCTGTGGATGCTATATATTTTATGATGAACTTCGATTGGCGTATATATTCCTACATTTTAATGTCTGTGTGTGTGTTTTGTGTGTGTGTGTATATATATATATATATATATATATATATATATATATATATATACACACATATATATGTATATACACATATATATAATTATGAATATATATATATATATATATATATATATATATATATATATATATACTGTCCTGATTTTTAAAATATGAAATGTATGTATCTTAAATACACTCCCTAAATTCATTCATGTTCAAAAATGTGGATTTATAATAAACTTTTCACAAAATTATTCTCAGAAATATTCATCCTCCTGAAATACACATTTGTTTCATAGTTCTGAAAACTAACTTCAGTAAATGGTGCTTACAAATCCAAATATTTGTACAGTAACTAACCCAGATTAACATCAATCAAGTAGATTCGTATGGGACATGATGTGTATTCTGACGTTTATTTTCATTCAACACTGGTACATTACTATTTCTTCAATTTTTACAAATCATAGGATATATATATTTCATCCACAAGTTCACAAATTTATGCGCATTTGTTTCACAATCACTTCCTGCTTCATAAAACATGTATTCCTCCAGGTTTCTTGACTGGTCTTTTCATGAGACTTCTTTCCAAACACATTATTTTAGATTTCCATAATCACTTTTGAAGCAAAACTCACACACCCTTCATGATAAACCATAACCTTAATGTGGCCATTAGATATATAACTGGTTGGAATGAATGTTTGTATGTCAATATAAGATTTCTTGTATTTTTTCACATATAATTTCAATCCATTATTTAAAGTCGGAACCAGATATATTATTTATTCAAAGTATGGTCTATTCATGCATTATCTCTATATGCACAAAGGGTACACCTCTTTTAACCCCCATTACTAATTTATACGTCTTGAATATGTTGCTGCCAGAAATGGTGGAAAAATAGTCATGTCACCTGATCTACATATACGTTTTATCACAGTAATATTCTGGACAAAAAAAGCAAAGGTCACACTTAAGATTGTAGCAAAGACTAAATGAAAAGTGAGCATGGATTACTAAACATCCATGTCCAGGTTGCCTAATGCTGTCAAATGTCAATCCTATTGGTCACTACACATTTGTTTCTTTCTAAAATTATATATTCAAACTCAACCCTGTTGAAAATATCTAATCCTATCACTCACTTTATACTTTGCCTGATTTTGTAATGTCTCTATTGATATCAGCTTTCCCAACTATTTTCCCCAGTTCATCATTGTGACTGTCTCTTCACTTGTGATGACATTAACATTCACTGTCTACCAGAAACCCTATTGCTAAACAACATTTGGTCCAAATCCTATACTCACTCTTCTTTCTAAACCTACCGAGAATCTTCCGAATCCTACCAACTATCCCTTTTGACTGGAAGTTCTCTTCTACATTTAATCATCCATGGTACAAGGACCTAAGCCATTGTATATCGATTTACCTGACACATCAGTGCAGAACATAATTCAAAGCTACGTATCCCAGTCAAGGGCCCAATGCCCTTTTGGGCTTCAAATCTTAGCTAGATTTCTGTTTTCATACTTATAATTCACCTATGTATTCTTGTAAATATCGCAGTTTCCCAATACCATTATTCATCCCGCAAAAAGATTCCTAATCCAAATCGAACCTGTTAGTTAACCTAACCATACACTGTTCAGTCAATTTAACTTTACAGGAGAGCAGGGATAGAGTTGTTCTTACAATACAGGAATATAGGGGATCTTCCACATGCTGAGAAACTCAAAGGTCCATGCAGAAATGATTCCTGGAGAAGTTGTAAGCAGCTATGGAGGACCTAAGAGAGCAAAATTCATCCTCCATGGCAAACAACCTGGTCAGGATGAAGGGTTGTGTCTGAAACAGCTTCTCTCTTCTTAATGTCGAGAAGATGGACCAAACCAGGCCTGTGTGGAGAGCTGTTCCCAGGTGCCAATGGTTGATATACCATTCTAACTTGTGAAAGTGTCACAGGAGGTAGGGGCAGCCACCATCTCATGGGACCCTTGAAAGCAATTGTTAGGACAAAGTGGTTGCCACAGCAGTAACCTCATTCAGTTCCTGAATGAGGTGACCTACCTCTCTTCCTTGATGACGGATCTCTCTGAACTTGGGATCCAGGAAGCCAGGCACCCAGAGTCAGTCCCAGTTTCTTGCCCAGTGGGCTCAGTTGTTTGGAATAACCAAGGACAGAGTAAGTCTTCCTTGGTACCTACTGATTTGAGGATTGCCAAATGCCAAGAGAGCTCTAAAAAGGGGAATTTCATGAGAAAGCAGGTAGTGGCTCACCACTGGCTCCTGAAAACTTCACAGTGTTGGCCAAGGTGACCAGATCTGAGAAGGACAGGCCATTTCAAGGAAACATAGTATGGCCCATCAGTCAGAGTACATTCCAATTAGTCACAGACCTACTTGAATAAAGGAGGTGTCGTTGTGGGTGTGGTTGTGATTTTGTGGTTATGTCTCATGTTCTGAGAATAGGTAAGAAAGGCGGTTTGTTTGCTTTAGAGTGGACTGTTTATAGTAAGTCATTTGACAAGGTGATTGTTTGTATGCCTGTGTATCCCACTGTGTCCGTGGTTGTAGACATTATAAAAGATAATGCATCAATGGATGTGTCCTGTCTAGTAGAAAGCTTGCCAACATTCATCCTGCCCAATTTATGAGTGGACTGCAGGTTGCTTTAGGGACGGGCAACACCTACTATCTTCCGAAGTTCCTGTTTTCTTCCTGAATTCTGGCCACTCTCCAGAGTAGGCTCATGGTTTTGTGTCCAAGATATGTACCACCTCCAAGCTCTGTGACATTGCCATATACTGGATAGCTGAAGGGAATAGCAAGCATCTCAGAAAACTCAGATATCAGTGTGACAAAGAAAGTCTCAGTAGAGAAACCCTGCTTTGGGCCTTTTGCTTACCTATTTTTCTGTTGCTCTGAGAGTCAGGAAGGTCTCTGCCTCAGGCCACCAATTTGTGAAGCCTGAAGAAAACTGTTTTCAAATGGAAATAAATGGGCATCACCTGTGTATCTTTGCTTAATTGCTTTGGAAAGGGATGTGTCTGAATCAGCCACTTGGCCCTGTGTGAGGCAGTGGCTTAGATTCTCAGCACCTGATGGAACTAAAGAAAGATCCCATGTGTGCTTCCAAAACCAAAATGGCAAAAATATCAGTAATTGTGTATGAAGTATCTTGCCTTACTCTGATAGGTTTCTGATCTCCATCAAATGAGACTAGGGATCCTTTGGGTCAAATGAGTTCTTCAAAGCCCTGCAGAGGCTAGCCCATATGAACTTGGGTTTTTTCATTACTTTAAATCACATTAAGAATCTATACCTGACAGTCAGTAGGCCTCAAATTGGAGAAGCAGAGCAGTATTAAGGCCAGGCTTATTTTATCACTCCTGGTTCACAGGAATGGTGTCCAGGCCCAGCTGACTTTAAGCAAATAAGGGATAAGGAAGCTTGTTTTGGATACTGTCTTGTGCTGCGCCCCTCATGGAAACCTCCAGCCAGAGGTTATAATGAGTGTCTATATGGAAGAAGGTGAGGACCATGTGGGAGTGTTTTGGTTTTAATTGTGTTCATTTGTGTAGTGGTTGGAAGAAATGACTGGATCCACCAGGGCTAGAACTTTGGTATGATTCACCTTAGAGACTGAGTTCTGGAACTGACCTCAGAGAAGTATTGTCATGAATTGTGTTGCGATTTTAGAAGGCCACGCATGAGAGTCGCCATTGGAAACTGAAATCTAGGCCAAGGGTGGCTTTCGACTGATCACTTGGAATCTCAGCCAGGATATCACATGATTTTATTATGAAAGACTTGACAGGCATAGTTGAGAGTCAAAACACACATGGACCTCACATTGTAGACCTCAATGGGCTGGGCTTCATGTGACTATTTGGCTACTCTTTGGGAAGCCTTGCCTTTGAGAGTTCTCCAGAGCATTCATTGAAATGAGGTTCCTCAACATTAAATGGTTCCTGAATGAATTGAAACCCACAGTTTCTCCAACTTCATCCTTGAAAAGTGGCTAGATAAATACCCTGAAATTTTTGAAACTCCCATGACCAGGTGGCACTGGAGAACCTTTGGATCTCCTGTTGCTGATCATGAGTGTACCAGACAGTGCCTTGATTGACTGGATTTCATGATAATGGTGAAGAACAGAGATGCCAGTAAGTTGAGAATGCTGAGTAGTGGGCCCAGAGCAGTGGTGTGCAGGTGTGTGATAAAATATCTGAGGTGGGGCCATGTGGATTTCCAATTGACTTCCAAATGCATTTTGGCTGCCATGGTGCATCCAGCAGAACCTTACATGTAAAGGCATCTTATAATATGGAGAGGTTTCAAGGCAATGTTCAGAATCAGGTTGGTATGGTCAAGGAAAAAGCTGTGTGAAATAGAAGCCTGGTTGGTGCATTCTCCTGCAGTTCCTGACCCACCACACGTGAAAGAACTCCCTCCAGCACTGTGTCCCAGTTGAACTCCTTGTATTTCGTGAAGCAAATACCAAACTCCCAGTGCAGCACCAAGAAACACCACAAAAATGGAGGATGATCAAATGGCTTCACAGTCCACACGGGGAGACACTTAGCCCCCAGTGGCCACAGTTTACCTACCAAGAGAGAATTCAGCACTGCTGCCTCATGTTCATTGGAAAATAAGAAACCATGCTCTCCATTCACATAGATGCAGACCCAGCTTTGATGGTCTCAATAAAAAAGAAGCTAAACCTTCTGACAACAAAATATATTTAAAGTACCCAACCTCAGAGGCAGTTTCTCAAGAAGTCTTTAGGCCGGCAGAGCTCTATGTTTGTGGAGTGTTTACCTCTTAGACCAGGATGTAAGAAAAGAACACTGACTCCAGTTAAAATCAAATTAAAGTAAGCTTATTATTTCCACTGGCTGGGCTGCCTCTCCCTCCAAAGATTGCGGGAGCAAGAGAGCAACCCCACCTTTACTACAGCCCAGGTTTGCAGCCCAGAAAGTTACACAAAAATGGGGTAACAGATAACAGAACTCTGACAAGCATCACACTAATGGGAGTTTACTTTTTTTTTTTTTTTTGCTAGCCCCAACATCAAAATTTATGAGGACCATTAGAGCCTCAGAGAGGGTCATTGTCTGGCCACAGAAGGCCAATATTTATGAGGTGTGACAAAGTTTCAGAGAGGGCTGCTATCTGGTCAGAGAGCCATGCACGGGTGAGTTTAAGGCACGGGCAGTCATTCCAAGCAGGTTCAGAATTTGCAGTAATTTACAGTAAAGCCAAAATGATTTTTTCATGGTTTTGTTGCAAGATGGCTCCCAATTTTAATAAAAGATAAGGTTGGGTCTATCATTCCCCCCTTTTCTTATGTGTCCCTTTGTAATCCTTGATAGGTTAGTGGAAAAGCACTGAGGAAATTTTAATCCCTCAGTTAACAGTCTCCAAATTTTTAGAACTCACCGAAAACCAGTCTCCCTGATATTACCTGACTTAATTAATTACTTATATTGATAGTCTATTTATTTTGGGCTCCATTGGTGTAAGTGGAGAGTCGTCTCTCATTTTGCCTTCTTCTCAGCTGAGAGAGGGTGACATGAGTGTGCATGGCGTGAGAGACATGAGTTGCCTTTTTGAAGTCAGTTGAGGAATATGAGTTGCCTTTTAGAAGTCAGTTCTTTTTGAAGTCTTGTTGAGGAAGAACAGGTTGTAAAGTCATCTGGGGATGGGTTCTTCTATGAGAGAAACAAAAAACATGAGTATTGAATAAATGTTGCAGTAGCTGGATCATGTCACTATATGAAGTACCCTCACCAGTCTTTAATATCCCCAATTATCAGGACTGTCAAATTAATATTTAACTTTAAGTGTTACAGTTGCCCCTCCCCATAATATACAGTTTAATAATTTAATGTCATCTGATTTTGCAAAATCCTTTCAGTAGTATGACCTCTGTGTCTAATAGAGAAACATTTAATTCTGTTACTCAGGGCTGGATAATCGTACTAGCAAACACCAAGCCTACCTGTAGGTTAGGAATATCTGTAGGCCTTAAACTAAAAACTTCTGCCTCTGGCAGCTCCTCTTGATAGTCTTTGTAGCCAACAGTTTTACTTATTTTGGGAGGCTAACATAAAGTGTATACCTTAAAATATTATTATTATTATTATTATTATTATTATTATTATTATTATTATTATTATTTAAAATGCCCAGGAATGGCTGTATTTTGGTTTTAACTGTCTTTGCTAAGTGTTTAAGATGAAGCAGTCAAATGACTTTTGTTTCTATCTATTGTTAGCAGTCAGCTGAGCTTTTATGGGAGTCATTCCTTGGGAAACTTGAGAGCAGCTTCTCAGTTCTGCTAGTGCAATTTGAGCTAGGTGGGTTCAGGTCTTGCTTGACCATGTGGCTTCCCTCAGAAGCATCAGGGATGTCTCCCTTTCCTGAGGACTCTCCTCTTTGTAGCAAATGCACTGATTGGCTTTCTGTTCTCCAGTGGTCTCATTAATCTCCCTGATCGGGAGGTTATGTGGCCCAGAGTTGCAAAGCTCATAGAGAAGTCCCCTGTTCCCTGGATTCAGACTGACTCAAAGGGCAAGAGTCAAATATTGTTTTTTTTTGGCCCTTTTCATTTAACTTTAATTTTCAATCCTAATCTGAAACAACCAGCAAATAAATTTTAACAGCCATATATTAAGAGTACTGCACTTTAATGTCTATAAGTTTATAATTATTTATATTTTATTAATTGGGATCTTATTATTCTGTCTGTCTTGTAGTTGATGACTTATTTTCTTAAATTAACCCATGTTGTGTTCTTAAAGCAACACTTCTGTAAAACACCAACAGGGAATCTTTAGATCACTTAAAAAGAAATTAAAAAATAAAATTTTTTAACAAGAGTAAAAATACTTAGTTCATGTAATAGCTACCCTGAATTTTTTGGTGAGTTATATTTTATATCACCTTTTTGAGATCCTAGTAATCTTGACAGAAAAAAAAAATTTGAACATAACTTTAAATGAAATAAAATCTGACCTACTGTTTTCGTAGTCATTCTCACATGTAGTAAGATGGGACAAAGAGTCTTATCTCAGGTAAGCAGGGCTCCTTATAAATCTTAAATGCTTTAGTTCTCAAGCTGATCTTTTTTTTAAATATCATTTTACAAAGTTTACATAAATTGTTTGAGGTCACATGAACATTAGCTCACACCATATGATATCACATTTAAAACATGAATTAAAGTACGGCTGAAAGATTTTAACCTTTACATAGATTAGGGTCTCATTAACTTAAAAATACATTTAAATTGTTCCACAATGTAAAAAGTAACATAAAACTTTACATATATTATTGATAACAGGTAAATAAATCCCCAATATATATTTTATTTACCATACAACTTCAGAACACCTGCTTGATATAATGCTCTTTTAAAGTTTCTACCTTATAGAGTTGTATAACTGGAAAATATGAGCACATTAATAGCATCACAATTGCATTGAAGTTTCTACATTAACCAAGTTTAGCTTTTAAAGAAATGGCAGTACAGTGCTCTAAAATAACAGTTCTTATTTAAACATTTGTTTAATTTTTATGGTTGCTTGCTCTAGAAAATTTAAATCTTAATAAACTTAATGTTATGGGTAAACTTATGTTTAAGAAATTTTTGTCTCTTTTACACATGACTGATTTTTACAATCTTATACAGACTTTAGTACAAACTTATACAGACCTTAGTATATCAATCAGATATCAAACAAAAGTACTCATGAATGAGTAATCCCATATCAAATTTACTTTACTTATTTATCAAAATATTAGACAAATTTTTTGAACACTGTAAACCATTTTTTTGATTGAAAGAAAAGTCCTGGAACAAAGGCATATTAGACCTTTTGTAGACATTAATAGTTTATTAGATTTTTGAACACCTAGAAAAACTTGTAAGCTTAAATTTAAAGACATTTATATTTATCTGTTTACCCAATTTAAATTGAAACATTTAAATCACGTGAATTAAAGATCTTTGGATCCACTTTTTAAAATTGTTTTTATGAGTTCTTTTTAATATGAGTGCTCCTTATATAAGTTAATTTGTGTATCATATATATGATATATGGATATATATATATATATATATATATATATATATATAAACATACAACACATAACAAATTGTGCACACATAATAAAAGTGAAGGCCTTGTAGCTTTTCACAGGTGAAATCTCCATTGCAATGATTTAAAAATTCCACAGTTGGTCAAAGATATTACTGATCAGAAAAACATTAACCTAGGTCTGTAGGAGCAAAATCATGAGCTCAAAAAATAAATAAAGAACCTAAGGAAAAAATTATGAGTCCTAGAAAAATGACTGGCCAGTAATTGGTAAATACCATACAATTTACCTTTTTTTTCCCTTAGGCCTCAAATAAGTCTCCTACTAAGCTTACAGGCTTCTTTCATTTGCATTTCAAAATAAGTCCTGGCTGAGGTCTGGAAGAAGAAGGAAAAAAGGCTATTCTGAGCAGAAACCTTAGGCCTAAGGTATTTTAACCATAATTTTCATGTTAGGATGTTGAAAATTATGATACAAGTTTAAGATACAATTCACAAAATTTTATATCTTTACAAGTTGTTTTGTCAACAGATATCATACTATGATTTAGTATCCTTGTCCAAATTAATGCACTGGTACACACAGTGACATTTTCCCAGGCTACCTAATTTAAAATTGGTGAAAAAAAGACTGAATGATTGGGAAGTTACTTGCCAACTTGGAAGTAGAGTTCTTTATTTTCCATCCTAAGTATTTAAGTTCTCTGGCATGAATTATCTGAAACCATGAACTAAACAAATACCTAAACCCGACTTTTAACTGCAAGATTGTGGAATCCTTCAAAAACCCATTCAGATACCAGATTGGTACAATGAAACATCATCATTTAGACACACATTCAGCTAAGATCATTTCCAAGAAACAATTTATAATATTAACACATTATTGCACATGTCTTAAAGGGCTAGAAAAAAGGCACAAGACAGACAGAAATGAACTCCAGACAATGGCTGACAGACAGAACCCTTTAAAACAGAGCAAATAAGAGAAAAATCTCCTTCTCCAGTGGCACCACAGATGTCCCCACAAGGGGACCAAATGTTTTCACAGAGGAGCTACCTGAAATATAAAATAAAGTGTCTCCATGGCGACTTTACTGCATTTAGTGTCCCCTTTTTGTTTTTCTCTTTTTTTAAGAAGACAGAGGTGGCATTATCCTTGCAGTGCAGGGAACGAAGGAGGGAATTCCCTGAAGCAACAGGGCTTCGGCAGATACTGGGAGATACTCAGTTCTTCATTCCCCAGCAGGCATTACCATCTGCACTGGGTGTGCTCCAGGCAGCCAGCTAGGGCCTTCTCTCATTCTGCTTAACAAATGGTGGTAAAGTACATCACAGTTCCTTAAAACACAGTCCAAAGGGGTGTCAGGCTTACTTGCTTTGTTACCCATTTTCACGTTCAATATCCTTAAGATTTTATCACAGAAATCACAAAACAAAACGCACAAAAACAAACAAACAAAAAACATATAGAACACAGAACAAAACACACACACACACACACACACACAAAAAAAAAAAAAAAAAAAAAAAACAGAATCCCGGTGCCAAAACAGAAAAACAGATGAGCAATTCAACGTCTTGCTAAAGCTCTGGGGTAGGAGCGCATGCGTGTCCCTCGGCACCTCTCTAACCTTCCAGAGGAATTCCCTACAGAACGGAACAGAGGACAGAACGATTCTCATTACTATCCTGGACAGGAGTGAATGTGAGCCTCCCCAGGCCACCTCTCTGTCATTAGAAGAGATCTCCCTTAACCAGATATAAGATGTTATCAAGGTGCCACTTACCTATGGAGGCCTCCTCCACCAGGTACTTGCTAATAGTTTCAGTGCGGTGGTTCACTGCAGTGCTCCCCAGACCGACGGCTCACTCCAAGGCCTTGGAACATCTCAAGTTGTGCACCCCCTAGAGTGGCTCCCCAGCCCGTAGCCCTGGAGGGAAGGCCAGCTTCAGAATTTTCAGCAGTCTGGTCTTGTGATCTGGTCGGGCAGGGTCATCTCACTGGGGAACTCCAAAATGTTGGAATAGGATGCAAGAAAAGACCAGTGACTCCAATTAAAATCAAATTAAGGCAGGCTTATTATTAAAACTGGCCAGGCTGCCTCTCCCTCCAAAAATGGCGGGAACAAGACAGCAACACCACCTTTCCTACAGCCCAGCTATATAGCCCAGAAAGTTACACAAAAAGGGGGTTACAGATAACAGAACTTTGAAAGCATCACACTGATGGTAGTTTACATTTTTTTTGCTGGCCCCAACATCAGAAATTATGAGGACCATTAGAGACTCAGAGAGGGTCGTTGTCTGGCCTGGGAAGGCCAATATTTATTAGGTGTCACTAATGTTTCAGAGAGCACTGTTATCTGGTCAGAGAGCCAGGCATGGATGAGTTCAAGGCACGGACAGGCATTCCAAGCAGGTTCAGAATTTGCAGTAATTTATAGTAAAGCCCAAATTATCTTTTCATGGCTTTCTGGCAAGATGGCTCCCAATTCTAATAAAAGATCAGGTTGGGTCTATCAAGCCTGTCCTTTACTTTTGGAAACTCCTCTACAACCTGCAAGGTTGTGAACTCCTGACCATTTTACATTCCAGATATGTATTCACAGATTTTCTAACTCATGTCCTCCAACTGTGTCTTACTTGGGGTGAAGGTAATATCAAGGCATTGTTCTGGATGAGAGTGGGAAGATTTTTGTGTAGCACATATTTGCATACACATTTAGGAGATCACTCCTCCTAAACACTGATTTGGAACAGAAAATTCAATCTATGGGGGAGCTTCCTAGGTGAACAACATTATACATAAATACAAGTTCATTAAATAAATAGTTTTGGATCAGTGGATGATATATATTTCAAGATGGATTTAAATTGGCATATATATTGCTAGATTTTAATGTCCATGTGACTTTTGTGTTTATAATGTTTTGTGATTTATGTGGATTTATAATCAAATTTTCACAAGATTATTCTCAGAAATATTCATCCAACTTAAATACATACTTTTTTCCTAGTACTGAAAAGTAACTTCAGTGAATGGTGGATAAAAATCCTAATATTTCTACAGTAACTGACCCAGATTAACATCAATGCAATTAGATTCCTATGGGACATGATGTGTATTTTGATGTTCATTTTTATTCAACATTGGTACATTACTATTTCTGCAGTTTATGCACATTATATATAGTATGATATATAATGTTCAATCACTTCCTTCTTGAGAACACATGTATTCTTACAGGTTTCTTGACTATTCTTTTCATGAGACTTCTTTCCAAACACATTATTGTTGATTTCCATAATCACTTTTGAAACAAAACTCACACACCTTTCAGGATAAACCACAACCATAATATTACCATTAGATGTATAACTGGTTGCAGTGAATGATTGTATATCAATATGAGATTTCTTTTATATTTTCAGATATCAATTCAATCCATTATTTAAAGTAGAGCAAGTTATATTATTTACACACAGTATGGTTTATTCATGCATTATCTGCATATTCATAGACACAGGGTACACCTATTTGTACCCTCAATAGTAATTTATACATCTACAAAATATTGCTACAGAAATGGTGGAAGAAATACTCAAGTCACCTGATCTACATATACATTTTATCACAATAATATTCTGGACACAAAATGCAAAGGTCACACTTATGATTTTACCAAAGCCTAAATAAAAAGTGAGCATGGATTAATAAAAACATCCATGGCCTGGTTACCTAATGCTCTCAAAAGTCAATCCAATTTGTGACAACATATTAGTTTCTGCCTAAGGTTATATATTCAGACTCAAACCGTTGAAAATGTCTAAACAAATTACACACTTCATACTTTTACTGACTTCCTAATGTCTCTATTTATATCTGCTTTCCTACATATTTTCCCCAATTCGTCATTGTGACTGACTCTTTACATGTGCTGACATTTACATTCACTCTCTACCCGAAACCTTATTTGTAAAGAACTTTTGGTACAAATCCTATACTCATTCTTCTTTCTAAACCTACTGACTATCTTGCTAATCCTACAGACTATCCCTTTTTTATTGGATATTCTGTATGTTATTCAATCATCTAGTGTATACGATCCTATTTCTTTGTATATCAATTTATCTGAGACATCTGTGCAGAATATAATTCAAAGCAAAGTATGCTACTCAAGGGCCCAAAGTCCTACTTGGCTTCAAGTCTTCCCTAGATTTCTGTTTCCATACTTATATTTCACCTATATATTCTTGTAAATATCTCAGGTTCCCAATACCGTTATTCATCCAGCAGAATGATTCCTAACGCAAATAGAACATGATATTAACATTAACCATACACTGTTCCCTCAATCTAACTTTACAGCAGTGCAGGGATAGAGTTGGTCTTACAATCCAGGAATATAGGGGATCTTCCACCTGCTGAGAATCTCAAAGATCCATGCAGAAATTATCCCTGAAGAAGATATAGAATGCTATGAAGGACCTGAGAGAGCAAAAGTCATTTTCCATGGCAAACAACCTGGTCAGGATGAAGAGATGTGTCTGAATAAGCCTCTCACATTTTAATGTAGACAAAATGGACCAAACCAACCCTGTGTGGAGATCTCTCTCCCAGTACCTATTGTTGATATACCATTCTAACTTGTGAAAGTGTCACAGGAAGTAGGGGCAGCCTCCATCTCATGGGACCTTAGGAAGAAACTGTTAGGACAAAGTGTTTTCCAAGGCTGTGAGCTCATTCTGTTCATGAAGGAAGTGACCTACCTCACTTCTTTGTGATGGAACTCTCTGAACTTGGGATCCCGGAAACCAGGCACCCAGGGTCAGGCCCAGTAACAGTCACAGAGATCTCACTTTTTTGGATTTATCATGGAAAGAGTCAGTCTTTCTTGGTACTTACAGATGTGAAGATGGTCAAATGACAGAAAAAATCTGAAGAGGTGTCTTCAGTGAGAATGCAGGTAGTGGCGGCTCAAAGCTGGCTCCTGACAACTTCACAGAGTGGGCCAAGGAGTCCAGATTTGAGAACAGACAGGCCATTTCGGGTGAACAAAGAATGGCTCACCAGGCAGAGGACACTCCGGTTAGTAACAGACCTTCTTGGGGGAAGGAGGTGCATTTGTGGGAATGAGTGTGGGTTTGTGGTTTTGTCTCATGTTCTGAGAATAGGTAGGAAAGTTGGTTTGTTTGGTTTGGAGTGGACTGTTTCTATTAAGTCATTTGACAAGGCAAGTGTTTCTATGTCTGTGTATCCCACTGTGTCCGTGGGTGTAGACATTACAAAAGAAAATGCATCAATGGATGTGTCCTGTCTAGGAGAAAGCTTCCCAACATTCACGCTGCCCAATTTATAAAAGGACAGAGGGTTGCCTTATTTGTGGGCAAGACCTGAAATCTTCCTAAGTTCCTGTTTTCTTCCTGAATTCTGGCCACTCTCCAGAATAGGCTCATGATTTTGTGACCAAGATAGGTACCACCTCCAAGCTCTGTGACTTGGCCATGTACTGGATAGCTGAAGGGAATGGCGAGAATCTCAGAAAACTCAGATATCAATGTTACCAGGAAAGTCTCAGTGGAGAAACCCTGCTTTGGGACTTTTGCTTACCTATTGTTCTATAGCACTGAATGTCAGGAAGGTCTTTGCCTAAGGCCACCCCGTTGTGAAGCCTGAATAAAACAGTTCTCTAATGTAAATGAATGGGCATCACCTGTCCCTTTTTGAGTAATTGATTTCGAAAGGGATGTGTCTGAATCAGCCTGTTGGCCCTGTGTGAGGCTGTGGCTTAGATTCTCAGCACCTGATGGATCTAAAGAAAGATGCCATGTGTGCATCCAAAACCAAAATGGCCAAAAGAGTACTCATTATGGATGAAGTCTCTCGCCTTCCTCTGTAAGTTTCCTGACCTCCATAAGGTGAGAATAGGAATCCTTTGGGTCAAATGAGTTTTTCAAAGCCCTTCAGAGTCTAGCCCATTGGTGCTTGGGTTTTCTCATGACCCCAATCCACATGAAGAATCTAAACCCCACAGTCAGTAGGCCTCAAATTGGAGAAGTGGAACAGTAATAATGGTAGGCCTATTTGATCACTCCTGGTTCAGAGGAAGGGTTTCCAGGCCACCCTGACTTTAGGCAAATGACGGGCAAGGGAGCTTATTTTGGACACTGTCTTGTCCAGCGCCCCTCATAGAAACCTCCAGCTAGAGGTTATGATGAGTGTCTATGTGGAAAAGATGAGGGCCATATGGGAGTGTTTTCGTTTAAATTTTGGTCATTTGTGTGGCGATTGGAAGAAATCACTGGGTCCACCTGGGCTTGAACTCTAGTGTGAATCCCTATAGAGACTGAATTCTGAAACTGACCTCAGAGAAGTATTGCCATGAGCTTTGTTGGGATTTTAGGAGCCCATGCATGAGAGTAGCCCTTATAAACTTAGATCAAGGCCACAGAGCACTGGGAATCTCAGCCAAGATAATCCATGATTTTCTTCTTAAAGTCTTGGCAGCCATAGCTGAGAGTCAAAACACACATGTACCTCACATTGTAGACTTCAATTGGACTGGCTTCATGTGACCTTTTGACAACTCTTTGGGAAGCCTTGCCTATGAGAGTTCTCCAGAGTTTCATTGAAATGAGCTTCCTCAACATTTAATGGTTTTTGAAAACCACAGTTCCTCCAACTTCATCCTCAAAAAAATGGCTAGATAAACACCATGAAATTTTTGGAATTCCCATGACCAGGTGGCACTGGAGAATCTTTGGATGTCCTATTGCTAATCATGAGTGTATCAGACAGTGCCTTGACTGACTAGGTTTCTTGAAAATTGTGTAGAACAGAGATGCCAGTAAGTTGGAGCCTGCAAATTAGTGGGCCTAGAGCAGTGGTGTGAAGGTGTGTGATAAAATGTGTGGTGGGGCCATGTGAATCTGCCACTGGCTTCCAAATGGCTTGTGAATGACATGGTACAGCCAGCAGAACCTTCCATGTAAAGGCATCTTTTTGTATAGGGAGATTTCAAGGCAATGTTCAGAATCAGGTTGCTATGGACAAAGGGGCAACCCATGTGGGATAGAATCCTGGTTGGTGCATTAACATGCAGACCATGACCTCCACACGTGACAGAACTCCCTCCAGGACTGTGTCCCAGTTGATCTCCTTGTATTTCATGAAGAAAATACCAAAGTCCCAGTGCAGCAGCAAGAACCACCACGAAAAGTGGAGGAGGACCAAATGGCTTCACAGTTCACACGGTGAGTCACTTAGCTCCCAGTGGCCATAGTTTAACTACAAAGAGAGTATTCGCACTGCTGCCTCATGTTCATTGGAAAATTAGAAACAATGTCCTCCAGGTCACATAGATGCAGACCCAGCTTTGATGGTCTCACTAGAAAGTAAGCTAAAGCTACTGACAACAACATATATTTCAAGTGCCCAACCTCAGAGGCAGTTAATCAAGAAGTCTTTAGGCCAGCAGAACTCCATGTTTGTGGAGTGTTTACCATGTGCCTTACTTTTGGAAACTGCTCTACCACTTCCAAGTTTGTGAAATCCTGAGTATATTCCATTCCACATATGCATTCACAGATTTTCTAACTCTTCTCCTCTAATTATGTCTTACTTGGGGCGAAGTTAATGTCAAGGCATTGTTGTGGATGAGAGTGGGAAGATTTTTGTGTAGCACATATATGCATACACATTGGATTCATTTTCTAATTTTCCATTCGAAATACTTAATCCCTGACACTAACTCATAAACTACTAGACTCTGACTGCTAATCCTAATATGATGGAGAAAACTAACCCAAACAGAATAGAAATACAAGCAGTTCAAAGGAGGCATGGTGTATATTTGGACTTGCCATTTGCATTATGAAGGGTAGGTGTTATAAATCTAGTTAATTTTTAATTGAAATAGTTCTCCTTGTGTTTTTAAAGTTAATAAATATATAAATTCCTGTCTCCCTTTCCCTGTAGCCTATTCAGAACATGTATTTTTAAATGCACATATAGAATCCTACCTGGTATCACATGTACATTCTTGTGAGGTGGCTGACTTGGCAGATACAAATTATGAGAAGAGATCACTCCTCCTAAACCCTGTTGGATCTTAAAATTCAACCTATGGGTGAGCTTCCTAGTTGAACAACATTAAACATAAATCCATGTTCAGTAAAAGAAATATTTTTGCGTCTGTGGATGATATATATTTCATGATAAATTTCGATTGGCATATATATTGGTAATTTAATGTCTCTGCATGTGTGTTTTTTGTATATATATACTCTCCAGATTTTTCAAAATATGAAATATATGTGTCTTATATACACTCCCTAAATTCATTCATGTTCATGTGTATGGATTTATAATCACGTATTCACAAGATTATTCTCAGAAATATTCATCCACCTGAAATACATATTTGTTACCAGTACTGAAAACTAACTTTAGTTAACGTTGCATACAAATACTAAATTTGTACAGTAACTGACCCAGTTTAACATCAATGCAAGTAGATTACTATGGGACATGATGTGTATTTTGACATTCATTTTTATTCAACACTGCTACATTACTATTTCTTCAATTTATGCACATCATAAGATATATATTTCATCCACAAGTTAGCAAACTTATATGCATTTGTTTCACTTTCAATAACTTCCTGCTTCAGAACACATGGATTCCTCCAGGTTTCTTGTCTGGTCTTTTCATGAGACTTCTTTCCAAACACATTATTTTCAACTTCCATAATCAATTTTGAAGGAAAACTCACACACTCTTCATGATAAATCATAATCCTAATATAACGTTTAGATGTTTTACTGGTTGGAATGAATGTATGTATATCAATATAAGATTTCCTTTATATTTTCAGATATCAATTGAATCCATTATTAAATTTGGAATCCATTATATTATTTATTCACAGTATTGTCTATTCATGCATTATCTCTATATTCATATCACAGGGTACACCTATTTGTACCCCCAATAATAATTTGTACATTTCGACACAGAAGCAATGGTCACACTTATTATTTTACCAATGTAAATGTCAGGCGAGCATCGGAGGAAGAGACTACCAGGGACTGTCTAATGCAACAGCCAAAAGTTTATGGGGGTCCAACATGCTGGGGCTCAGAGCTCCCTTGAATAGAGCAGAGAGCCCTGAGAACAGCTTAAGCAGAGCTTATATACTTTCCTTGGAGAGGGCAGGGAGGGAAGATTATTGATGGGTCAGCGCGAGTGGGCAGTTTGCGTGCAAATGGGTGAGGGAGTACATTCTGCAGTTTTGCAGTTGGTACAGAACATTCAGGGAACAAGATTAGCGAACAGTTCTCAAGATATCAACAGTGTTTTGTTAAGCATACCGTAAAACTGGAAGTGACAATTACCTATTTTATTTACCTTTCATTCCCCACTTTCTTTTGGTTACATTAAATCATAATAGTGATCATTGAGGATGTCACATTTTATGTTTGCTAGTGTGGTATATTGATTTCTGATTACCATAAGTTTAACTTGTCCAATTTGAGCTTGGAGAAAGGAAACTACACGGTTGAGCAAACAGGGTCCTACAGTTAGCAATAATGTGAGGATTATTAATGGACCGGCCAGGGCTGATAAAAGCATAGTTACCCAGGGGGACTCTGTGAACCAAGACTCAAACCACCCTTTTTGGGCCTCTCTCTCTTGTTGATGCTCTTCAATGCGTCTTCTTAATTTAATCATAGATTCTTTTACAACTCCAGTATGGTAGGCATAATAACAACATTCTTCCCTCAATGCAGGACAAAGGCCCCTTCTCTCATGAAGAGGAGGTCGAACCCTCGCCTGTTCTGTAAAACAACTTCAGAGAGAGAGGTTAAAGATTCTTGTAAAGCTGTGATGGTGGTTTTTTAATATCTTTAAGTTTTGGTCTATTGCTGCTTCTAATTGGGTCATTTGTTGTGTCCCATGGATTAGGGCAGTGGTTCCTGTGCCCTTCTCTGCAGCAACTACTATTCTTCATAGGATGGCTAAAGTGAAGGATACAGGTTGCCAGCGGAACCGGGTTGTATGCCCCCCTATTTGAAATTTAAATGATCCTGCCTCATGATAGAGCACTCGGGGAAACATCTGCACCATTACATAATTAATCACATCTGTTGATAATTTTATGAATAAACAATGTTTAAGTATATAGAATTATACTGTTGTAGGTATGGACAAGGCAAGGCACCTAAGATAGCACCAAAGATAGGGAAACAGTCCTATTTGGTTGCAACCGGATATAGAGGGCATTGCTTCTGTTGTAATCAATTAATCCTCTGAATCCCAAGTTTAGGTAGTTTCAGAATTTTGTACCCAACATGTAATGGAAAAGACTCAGAAATTCACAGTCTGCAGAAGTTCACAAAAAGCAGTTTTTGGTTCTGTTTTTATTTTCCTCTTCTCTGGGAAAGATAACTTATTAAGGACACCTGGGAGGGGGAGAGCTTTTTTCTTCTCTTTTATTTTCTCCCTGCCAGCTGTTACCATGGAGCCCAGTTGGTAACTTCTTTATCTTGGAAATGTAGCCATCTCTGGAAGCCTCAGCTCAAGGCCAGAGGCCTTGTTCACATATTTTGTGAAAAACTAGTAAGGGGGTGTCTAGCTTAGAAGGGCTGATTTTTCCAGCCAGTGGCCAAGTATAACAGAGCAACACGAAAAGAGGAAGTTTATCTACACTGAACTCTTTTATAAAGACTTTGTTGCTGAAAGTCCTAAAGTCAGCCACGATGAAGACTTCTGGAGAAGGCCATTTAAGATTTTTCTGTGGGCCTGGTACAGAGGGGAAGACGGGGAAGGCGGGGGGTGAGAGCAGTTCTGTAGTTCTGAGAATGAGGAAAAAGAGATATAAAAGAATAATGGGAAAAGGGTTTGGGATTTTCCTGGCAACAAAACTTGAGCAGTAGAACAGGTAGAGCAGATGGGAAGACGGGAATGAGTATCTAAAAAGCCTGTGAGGGACTTTAAATTCTTAGTAACCTGTTTTTAGTGATGACAAAGCAACTTTAAAGGCCATTTTCATTACATCTTGGATAGGCGTCTGAGGGCACTCCTCAGCTGGTTTGAGCTTTGGGTTAGCTGGTAAGAGGACCTGGTGGGACCCGGTGTGGGCACTGACAGGAGAAGAGAGGAGTGAGTGGGTGGAAGGGTACCTCAGTACCTGCTGCCTCAGCATGGGGGCAATGGTCTGAGAACCAGAGGAGGTTTGGGGTTTTGATCTAGTAATTGGAGGGGAGAAATCAGGTTGTTGATGTGAGAGTGACAGCAGAGAATCTGGAGCAGAAGGATCTATTGGAGAAACATATTTCGTGATGTGAGCAAAGGAGGGAAAAGGCCTACACATAGGGGAATTTTCTTCAATCCTTTTGATCACTTGCCGAAGTTGAAATAGTCACACAGAATTTGAGGATCTAGAGACCCCTCTGGGGGCCATCGGTTTTGGTTGTCTAATTGGTAATATGGCCAATGCTGTGAACTGAATTTGATGAGGAGTTTGGGTTCCACCAGGCAGCCCCTGTATGCTCACATCCCCATGACTTACGGAAGAAGACGGCTTTTCCCCCACACAGCCGTGGTTGTTTGTGGCTTTGATAGTCCACCGGGCAAACATAGTAATCTAGGCTAGCCAACCTGCATCAGGCTTGCGTGTTCCTACATCCATAATGTTTGTTTCCATTATCTATGGTACGGGAGAAATTTAATGGAATTTTAGTGGGATCCTCTTCATCAGAGATATCCCAATTGGAAAGACGTATACCCAGCTGACAAATATCTGGGTGGAGAGTTGGCCACCAGGTCCCTAAGGGGGCTGTATGTGAGACAGACCATACTTCTTGTCTAATTGGATTTGTGATCAGCCATCGCTGCTGAATGGGCTGATGATGGTTAGGACTAGTGGTGGCCAAGGGGAGAGTCTATAGCCTTATCCACATGGCAAATATGCAATTTGAAAGGGTTACCAGTCTTTTCCACTTTCAAGCCAGTGTCTGGACAGGGCACAGGCTTGAGATGAGAATTAGGATCCAGGAAGTGATTCCGTCTACCTTTACCACTGTAGGTTTTATAATTAGCACCTGGTATGGTCCTGTCCAGCGGGGTTCCAGGGATGACACCTGATGTCATCTTATGTAGATGAAGTCTCTTTTTTGATATCGATGTGGAGTCTCCTCTTCACCAGGTTGGTAGGCAGTGGCCAGCTGTTTTGACAGGTATCCCTGAGTTCTTTCAATAGCTTTAAGTTTGTCAAGCAAGGGGGTGTGGAAGGGATCGGTAGGTCTTAGAGTTGTGGTTAGGTCCTTACTGGAGGAGGGGCCCCATAGAGAATTTTATAGGAGGTGAGGTTACACAATGAAACAGAGGGAGTATTTCTTGCATGAAACAGTGCATAAGGCAGGAGCATAGTCCAATCTTTGATGCCCTCTCTAAGCTTAATTTTGTTAAGGTCTCTTTAATGGTTCTATTAATTTTTTTAACCTGTCCTGAGCTCTGCGGTCTATAAGCACAATGTAACTTCCAATTTATCCCCAGGATCCTGGCTAACCCCTTACTTACCTGGGCCATGAACGCCGGTCCATTATCAGACCCTATTACCTTAGGTAGGCCGTATCATAGAAAAATATCTTTCAGGATTTTCTACCACCATTTGTGCCTTTTTTTTTGTGGGGAAGGCTTCAATCCATCCTGAAAATATATCTACAAACACTAGGAGATATTGAAGTCCATACCTTGCTGGCTAAATTTCAGTAAAGTCCACTTCCCAGAATTTCCTGGTCTGGTTGCTCATAGGCGCTTTCCTACAGGAAGTTTGGAAGGGTAATTGTTCTATTGACAGAACGGACAGGGTTTTGTTACCCGTTCAGTTATGTCCTCTCGCTGTGAGTCGGTTAGTGGAAAACTCTGTTCTTGATCCTTCAGGAATGCCTGCAGTTTCTTTGGACCAAGGTGTGTGAATTGATGTACATTTTTAACGTAGTGTAGGGCTTTCTGAAATTGCAGGCTTGGCTCAGTGAAGTTGAGGACTTCAGTGCCAGTGTCGTAAGATGTTATCAAAAGCTTGCTGGTGCTCAGGGGTCCATTGGAATTGGGCATCTCCCTTTAACAGTGGGTATAAAGGAGAAGTTAAGGACACAAACACAGGAATCCATAACCTGCAAAACCCAGTAGTCCCAAGAAACTCTTTGTGTTGTCTGCTGCTGGGGGGGGGGGGTATCTGCACAACCGTTTGTTTTCTGGGCTCAGTGAGCCAATGTTTACCACCTCTAAGGGAATAGCCCAGGAAGACTACTTCTTGCTGGCAAATTTGGGGTTTTTTGGAAGAAGCTCTATACCCGAGTTGAGCAAGCTTACATAATAGTGCTTGGTTCCCAGACTCACAGTTTTCCTTGGTGTTGGCTGCAGTAGCAGGTCATCCACGTATTGAAGCTGGGTGACTTCTGGGTGCATAGTTCTGAAGTTGTTGACATCTCTGTGGAGGGCTTCATCAAAGAGAGTGGGGGAGTTTTTGAACCCCTGTGGGAGTCTAGTCCATGTTAGTTTACCATACGTTCCGGTTTCTGGGTCTACCCACTCAAAAGCAAACAGAAACTGACTGTCTTTATGCAGAGGCATGCAAAAGATAGCATCTTTATGTCCATACCATTTCTACTCAGGGTTCAGAGTGATAAGCAGATTGTACAAATTATTTACCGTGGGGTGAATGTCCTGCACTCTGTTGTTGATCTCTCTTAGGTCTTGAACGGGGATAGTCCCCAGTTCCTGGATTTTTTACTGGTAGCAGGGGAGTGTTCCAGGCCGATTGACAGGGCCTTAGGACCCTAAAGCCAGATATTTCTGAATATGGGGCCTTAACCCATCTTTAGCATTTTTGCTCAGAGGATGTTGTTTGACATTGATTGGGGAGGCTGAGGTTTTTAACTCCACTGTTCTTGGAGGTTGTTTCATGGCTAGTCCTAACCCAACAATTTTTGCCCAGGCATCTGGGTAATCTGTTATCCATTTCTGGGGTAGCTTGCTTGTTTGATCATTCTTGGGGTGTGTGAAAAGTGGATGTTCATCTTTGACTGACATTTATAAAGCCATGACTATAGGAGTTTTTAATGAAGGATTTAGAAATTTCATTTTGGGGCCTTCGGGGTTAAAAGTTGTTTTGGCCCGGAGCTTACTGAGCAGATCTCTGCCCATCAATGGGGCCAGGCATTCTGGGATTACTAGGAAGGAATGTTGGATTTTTCCTTTCCCCATGTCCATGGTCCTCTTAGTTGTCTAAGTCTGATATTTACTGCTGTTAGCCCTTTGAACTAGAGACCTTTTATTTGATAGAGGGCCCAGTGGGGCCTTAAGGGCTGAGTATACTGCTGCTGTATCCACTTCAAAGTTTATGGGGTCCCCTTCACTTCAAAAGTTACCCTGAGCTCGGGGAAGGGATCTGAGCCCCGACATTCTCAGTCAACCTCCAGAGTCAGAAAGGCTGTCTGGCGTGGCTGTCTCTTTCTAGGGCACTTTTTGGCTCAGTGTCCTTTTTCTTTACAGTAGGCACATTGATCTGAGGCCAAGGGTGGCCTCTGGTGGGGACCCAGGTATCGTTTCTTGTCTCCCTGTTTCTTTATTTCTGGCCTATTTATTGTTGTGACCAGGACCTTAGTTAATACCTTCATCTGTCTTTTTCATCTGTCATCCTCCATTTGCTCCCTTTCGTTCTCTCTGTTTCTCTCTTATAGGATACTTTCTCGGCTACCCTGAGTAAATCTCTCAAAGTCATATCTTGTAATCCATCTAAGTATTGTAACTTTCTTTTAATATCCAGATCAGCTTGCCCAATGAAGGCCATCATGACATATGTCTTTTGATCCTCTGCCTGAAGATCGAAAGGAGTATATCTCCTATACGCCTCCATAATTCTCTCTAGAAACATAGAGGGATATTCATCAGGCCCTTGAATAATCTCTCTTACCTTGGCCAAATTATTTGGTTGGCTAGCGGCCGGTTGGAAACCCACTATTAGGGCCCGGCAATAAGTGGACAGATGCTCCCTACCTTCAAAGGTGTCGGGGTCCCAGTTGGGTCAGTTCAAGGGTAAGCCGGCTTTGATTATGTTGGGAAGTTGTGTTGGTCACCCATCTGGTCCGAGGATATTTTTTTCCAGCTTCCAGAAAGTTTCTCTCTCGTTCCTCTGTCATGAAAAGAATCCCTAGGATTTGTTGGCAGTCATCCCAAGTAGGCAGGTGTGAAAACGCCAGGGAGTTCTTTGAGTTCTTTTAGCCGGGCCAGCTTTCTCCAGGGAAGGAGGGGCTGTGTGTGTGACAAGGGGGAGTCATCTGGTGGGCGCTGGGCCGGCCTAGCTTTCTCCAATGGCGGAGAGGCTGAGTCAGCAGCAAAGGAATCACTTAGAGGTTGTTGGGGGTTGGTGGACGACGGCAGCGGATAAGAAGGGTAGGAGAGTCCAGTAGAGTCTTGAGACTCAGGGAGAACAGAGGTTGGAGGAGAAAGAGCAGAGGGTTTGTGAGATAGAATCATGGTGGAAGGAGTAGGAGTGGGCGCAGAGACAAAGAAAGGCTTCACCCATGCAGGAGGAGATTTGCAGAGGTCCTGCAAAGTTAAGATATATGGCTGTTGATCTGGATGTCTATGTGGCCCCGGTTGAAAGACAAAATCTCTGACGTTTCAAATTAGTGGGAAGTAGATGTTTCTAGGGGCTATCCAACTCCAAAGGTGGGTCATTCTGAGGCACAGAGGGTCTGCCAGGTCCAGCAATTTACTGAAAAAGAAAGATTCTGGGCCTTGCACAGACTTTGGTCCAGTGATCAAGGGTCAGGAAGAGAGGTGTTGAAGTGCTCTGTCCCAAAATGAGAGATACACAAACAGTGAAAGAAATCACACACTACACTGACAAGACAAGACAATAAAGACAGGCAATGGACGTCCAATACTGAGGCCAGGACTGAGTAGCCGGCAAAACCTGATGGGCTGGCAATACTGAATCCGAAGCAAAATATCACTGAGTCAAGGAGACTATTGTTCCTCGATTTCCTGAGTCCTCTGGGGCATCCCCCAGGGACGTGGCCTGTGGCTCTGTGACACGTATGTCAGCCTCTGTCAGAGAGAGCTCACGCTCATCACCAATAGCCATTTTGCCAAGCCCTAACCTGAAACCTAAAACCAAAAAGAGTTCCCTTACTTACCCTGAAAAGAGCCCCTTGGGGATCTTTCATCCGCCCCTGCCGGATCTTGCTCGTGCCTCCAGATGTAAAGGTCGGGCAAGCATCAGGGGAAGAGACCACCAGAGGAATGTCTCAAGCAACAGTAAATGGTTTATTATGGGTCCAGCATTCTGGGGCTCAGAGCTCACTTGAATAGAGCAGAGAGCAATGAGAACAGCTTAAGCAGAGCTTATATGCTTTCCTTGGTGAGGGCAGGGAGGGAAGTTTATTGATGGGTCAGGGCAAGTGGGTGGTTTGCGTGCAAACGGGTGAGGGTATACATTTGCAGTTTGGCAGTTGGGGACAGCACATTCTGGAAACAAGATTAGCAAACAGTCCTCAAGACTTCAACAGTGTTTTGTTAAGCATACAGAAAAACAGTAAGTAACAAGTACCTATTTTATTAACCTTTCACCAAAGCCTAAATGGAAAGTGAGCATGGATTACTAAACACATCCATATCCAGGTTGCCTAACGCTCTCAAATCAATCCTATTGGTGACTACATATTTGTTTCTTCTTAAGATAATATATTCAACCTCAACCCTGTTGAAAATGACTAATCCTATCACTCACTTTATATTTTCCTGATTTCCTAATGTCTCTATTGATATCTGCTTTCCTACATATTTTCCCCAGTTCATCATTGTGACTGACTCTTCACATGTGCTGACATTTACATTCACTCTTTATCCGAAACCCTATTGCTAAAGAACTTTTGGTCCAAATCCTATACTCACTCTTTTTTCTAACATACCGACTATCTTCCTAATCCTAAAGACTATCCCTTTTTGACTGGATGATCTCTTCGACAAGCAATCATCCAAGGTACAAGGTCCTATGCCATTGTATATTGATTTATCTGAGACATCTGTGCAGAACATAATTCAAAGCTAAGTATCCCAATCAACAGCCCAATGCCCTTCCTGGATTCAAATCTTATCTAGATTTCTGTTTTCAAACTTATATTTCACCAATATATTCTTGTAAATATCGCAAGTTCCCAATACCATTATTCATTAAGCAGAATGATTCCTAACTCAAATGAAACATGTTATTAAGCCTAACCATACATTGTTCCCTCAAACTAACTTTACAGAGGAGCCGAGACAGAGTTTATCTTACAATACAGTAATGTAGGGGATCTTCCACCTGCTGAGAACATCAAAGGACCATGCAGAAATTATACCCTGAAGAAGTTGCAGGCAGCTATGAAGGACCTAAGAGGGGAAAAGTCATATTCCATGGCAAACAACAGGGTCAGTATGAAGGGATGTGTCTGAATCAGCCTCTCCTTTCGTAATGTAGAGAACTGATGAAACCATGCCTGTGTGGAGAGCTGTTTACAGGTGCCTATGGTTGATATACCATTCTAACTTGTGAAAGTGTCAAAGAAAGTAGGGGCAGCCTCAATTTCATGGGACCTTTCGAAGCAACTGTTAGGACAAAGTGGTGGCCAAGGTAGTGACCTCATTCAGTTCCTAAAGAAAGTGACCTCACCTCTCTTCCTTGGTGATCAAAAAATCTGAAATTGTGATGCAGGAAGCCAGGCACCCAGAGCCAGTCCCAGTCCCAGTCCCAGTGGTCTCACTTGTTTGGATTTACCAAGGACAGAGTCAGTCTTCCTTGGTACCGACTGATATGAGGATTGTCAAATGGCAGAAGAGCTCTGAAGAGGGGCCTTTCCTGAGAAAGCAGGTATTGGTTCACCACTGGCTCCTGACAACTTCACAGTGTTGGCCAAGGAGACCAGATCTGAGAAAGGACAGGCCATTTCAGGTGAACATAGTATGGCCCACCAGTTAGAGGACACTCCAGATAGTCACAGACCTACTTGGGTTAAGGAGGTGCCTTTGTGGGTGTTCAGTGAGTTTGTGCTTTTCTCTCATGTTCTGAGAATAGATAGAAAAGGCAGTTTTTTTGGGTTGGAGTGGACTGTTTCTAGTAAGTCGTTTGACAAGGCTAGTGTTTCTAAGTCTTGAGTATCCCACTGTGTCCGTGGTTGTAGACATTAGAAAAGAGAAGGCATCAAAGGATGTGTCCTGTCTAGTAGAAAACTTCCCAGCATTCATCCTGCCTAATTGAAGAATGGACTTTGGTTTGCCTTATGGATGGGCAACACCTACTAAATTCCTAAGTTCCTGTTTTCTTCCTGAATTCTGGCCACTCTCCAGAATAGTCTCATGGTTTTGTTTCCAAGATATGTACCACCTCCAAGCTCTGAGACATGTCCATATACTTGATAGCTGTAGAGAATGGGAACATCTTAGAAAACTCAGATATCAGTGTGACCCGGAAATTCTCAGTGGAGAAACCCTGCTTTGGTTCATTTGCTTACCTATGGTTCTGTTGTCCTGAATGTCAGGAAGGTCTTTGCCTCAGGCCACCCCTTTGTGAAACCTGAAGAAAACAGTTTTCAAATGGAAATGAATGGGCATCACCTGTGGATCTTTGCTTAATTGCTTGTAAAAGGATGTGTCTAAATCAGCCTCTTGGCCCTGTATGAGGTTGTGGCTTAGATTCTCAGCACATGATGGATCTAAAGATAGATTGCATGTGTGCAATCAAAACAAAAATGGCCAAAATCTGTCATTGTTGATGAGTCTCTTGCCTTCCTCTGTTAGGATTCTGACCTCTATCAAGTGAGAATAGGGATCCTTTAGGTCAAATGAGTTCTTTGAAGAACTGCAGAGGTGCTTGTGTTTTCTTGTGACTCCAAATTACTTAAAGAATCTATCCCTGAGAGTCAGTAGGCCTCAAATTGGAGAAGCAGGCCTATTGGATCACTCCAGGTTCACAGGAAGGGTGACCATGCCACCCTGACTTTAGGCAAATGAGGGGCAAGGAAGATTATTTCGGACACTCTCTTGGGATGCGTCCCACATGAAAAACTCCAGCCAGAGGTAATGATGAGTGTCTCTCTGGAAGAAGGTGAGGACCATGTGGAAGTGTTTTGGTTTTAATTGTAGTCATTCGTGTGGCAGTTGGAAGAGATGACTGGATCCACCTGGGCTTGAACTCTGGTGTCATTCCCCTTAAACACTCAGTTCTGGATCAATCATCAAAGAAGTATTGCCATGAATTGTGTTAAGAATTTAGGAGGCCATGCATGAGAGTCTCCGTTGGAAACTGAGATCTAGTCCTAGGGTGGCTTTCCACAGAGCACTGGGAATCTCAGCCAGGATATCAAATTATTTTTTTCTGAAAGACTTGGAAGCCATATTTGCTAGTCAAAACACACATGGACCTCAATTGTAGACCTCGATGGGCCTGAATTCATGTGACTTTTAGGCCACTCTTTGGGAAGCCTTGCCTGTGAGAGTTCTTCAAATTTTTCATTGAAATGAGCTTCCTCACCATTGAATGATTCCTGAATGATTTGAAAGCCATAGTGCTTCCAACTTCATAATTGAAAATTGGCTAGATAAATACCATGAAATTTTTGAAATTCCAATGACCAGGTGGCAATGAAGAACATTTGGATGTCCTGTTGCTGATCACGAGTGTACCAGACAGTGCCTTGATTGACTGGTTTTGATGAAAATGGTGTAGAACAGAGATCTCAATAATTTGGATCCTGCTGAGTAGTGGGCCTAGAGCAGTGGTGAGCAAATGTGTGATAAAACATCTGAGGTGGGGCCATGTGGATCTGCCATTGGCTTCCAAATGGCTTGTGACTGACATGGTGCAGCCAGCAGACCCTTATATGTAAAGGCAACTTGTTATATGGAGAGGTTTCAGTGCAATGTTCAGAATCAGGTTGCTATGGTCAAGGGGGCATCCTATGTGGTATACAAGCCCTGTTGGTGCATTCTCCTGCAGACCCTGATCCACCACACGTGACAGAACTCGCGGCAACACTCTGTCCCAGTTGAACTCCTTGTATTTCGTGAAGCAAATACCAAACTCCGAGTGCAGCAGGAAGAAACATTAGGAAAAGTGGAGGATGATAAAATGGCTTCGCAGTCCATATGGGGAGACACTTAGCCCCCAGTGGCCACAGTTTACATACAAGAGAGAATTCAGGACTGCTGCTTCATGTTTATTGGAAAATTATAAACCATGTCCTCCAGATCACAGAGATGAAGACGCAGCTTTGATGGTCTCACTGGAAAGGAAGCTAAAGATCCTCACAAAAACATATATTTCAAGTGCCCAACCTAGAGACAGTTTCTCCAGACGTCTTTAGGCAGGCAAATCTCCATGTTTGTAGAGTTTTTACACTGTCCCTTACTTTTGGAAACTCCTCTACAATCTCCAAGGTTGTGAACCCTAAGCATTTTCAATTTCAGATATGTATTCAAAGATTTTCTAACTCTTCTCCTCTAATTGTGTCTTACTTGGGGTGAAGGTAATGTCAAGGCATTGTTCTGAATGAGAGTGGGAAAATTTTTTTGTAGTACACATTTGCATACACATTGATCCATTTTCCAATTTTCCATTCGAAATACTGAATCCCTGACACTAACTCATACCCTACTAGACTCTGACTACTAATCCTAATATGATGGAGAAAAATAAACAAAAAAAATGAAAATACAAGCAGTTCAGAGGAGGCATGGTGTATAGTTGGACTTCCCTCTTGCATGATAAAGGGTCGGTTTTATAAATCTACTCAATTTTTAATTGAAATAGTCCTCCATGTGTTTTTTTTTAAAGAGAGAGTTAGAGAGGAGAGAGAGAATTCTATAATATTTATTTTTTTAGTTATCGGCGGACACAACATCTTTGTTTGCACGTGGTGCTGAGAATCGAACCCATGCCGCACGCATGCAAGGCGAGCGCGCTACGACTTGAGCCACATCCCCAGCTCTCTCCATGCGTTTTTAAAGTTAACAAATATGTGAATTCCTGTCTCCCTTTCTCTGTAGCCTACTCAGCACATGTACTTTTTATATGCACATATATATTCCTACTTGGTATCACACGTATATTTTTATGAGTTGGCTGACTTGGCAGAAACAAATTGTAAGAAGAGATCAGTCCTCCTAAACGCTGTTGGAACTGAAAATCCAATCTATGGGTGAGCTTCCTATTAGAACAATATTATACATAAACCCATGTTTAGTAAAATAAATATTTTTGCATCTGAGGGTGATATATATTACATGATGAATTACGATTGGCATATATATATTGATACTTTTTAATGAATTTTTGTGTTTTTTTGTCTATATATATATATATATATATATATATATACACTCTACAGATTTTATAAAATATGAAATATATTTGTCTTATATACACTCCGTAAATTCATTCATGTTCATGTATGTGGATTTATAATCAACTTTTCACAAGATTATTCTCAGAAATAATCATCTACCTGAAATACATATTTGTTTCCCAGTGCTGAAAACTAACTTCAATCAATGGTGCTTACAAATCCTAATATTTCTACAGTAACTGACCCAGTTTAACATCAATGCAAGTATATTCCTATGGGACATGATGTCTATTTTGACATTCATTTTAATTCAACACTGGTACATTACTATTTCTTCAGTTTTTGCACATCATAGGTTATATATTTCATTCACAAGTTCAGAAATTTATAGGAATTTGTTTCACTTTTAATCACTTCCTGCTTCAGAACACATGTATTCCTCCATGTTACTTGACTGGTCTTTTCATGAGACTTCTTTCCAAACACATTATTTTCGATTTCCATAATCAATTTTGAAGCTAAACCCACACACTCTTCAAGATAAACCATAACATTAATATTACCATTAGATGTATAAGTGGTTGGAATGAATGTGTGAATATCAATATAAGATTTCCTGTACATTTTCACATTTCAATTCAATCCATTATTAAAGTTGGAACCAGGTATGCTATTTATTCACAGTATGGTCTATTAATGCATTATCTCTATATTCATAGACACAGTGTACACCTCTTTGTTCCCCCAATACTAATTTATACCTCTTCAAAACATTGCTCCCAAAAATGGTAGAAGAAATAAACATGTCACCTTATCTCTCTCTCTCTCTCTCTCTCTCTCTCTCTCTCTCTCTCTCTCTATATATATATATATATATATATATATATATATATATATATATATATATTTCTTTTTTTATCACAGTAATATTCTGGACACAAAAAACAAAGGTCATACTCATGATTGTATCAAAGCCTAAATGGAAAGTGAGCATGGATTACTAAAAACAACCATATCCAGGTTGCCTAATGCTCTCAAATGTAAATCCTATTGGTGACTACATATTTGTTTCTTTCTAAGATTATATATTCAACTTCAAGCCTGTTGAAAATGTCTAATCCTATCACTCAGTTTATACTTTGCCTGATTTCCTTATATCTCTATTGATATCTGCTTTCCTACATATATTCCCCAGTTCATCATTGTGTCTGACACTTCACATATGCTGATATTTACATTCAATGTCTACCCGAGACCCTATTGCTAAAGAAATTTTGGTCTAAATCCTATACTCACTCTTATTTCTAAACCTACTGACTATCTTCCTAATCCTACTGACTATTGCTTTTTGACTCGATGTTCTCTTCGACAATTAATCATCCAAGGTATAAGGTCCTAAACCATTGTATTTCAATTTGTCGGAGACATATATGCAGAACATAATTCAAACCTAAGAATCCCACTCAAGGACCCAATGCCCTTCTGACTTCGAATCTTACCTAGATTTCTGTTTTCATACTTACATTTCACCTATATATTCTTGTAAATATCACAGGTTCCCAATACCATTATTCATGCGGCAGAGAGATTCCTAACCCAAATCAAACATGTTATTAACCCTAAACATACACTGTTCCCTCAATCTAACTTTACAAAAGAGGAGGGACAGAGTTGGTCTTACAATACAGGAATGTAGGGGATCTTCCACCTTCTGAGAACATCAAAGGTCCATGCAGAAATGATCCCTGGAGAAGATATAGGCAGCTATGAAGGACCTGAGAGAGGAAAACTCATCTTTTATGGTAAACAACCTGGTCAAGATGAATGGATGTGTCTGAATCAACCTCTATCTTCTAAATGTAGAGAAGATGGACCAAATCAGGCCTGTGTGGAGAGCTCTTCCCAGGTGCCTATGGTTGATATACCATTCTAAGTTGTGAAAGTGTGACAGAAAGAAGGGACAGACTCCATCTCATGGGACCCTTAGAAGTTACTGTTAGGACAAAGAGGTTGCCAAGGCAGTGACCTCATTCTGTTCCTGAAGGAAGTGACCTCACTTCACTTCCTTGGTGATGGAACTCTCTGAACTTGGGATCCAGGAAGAGAGGCACCCAGAGCAAGTCGCAGTCCCAGTCCCTGTGGTCTCACTTGTTTCAATTTACCAAGCACAGAGTCAGTCTTTCTTAGTACCAACAGATGTGAGAATGGCCAAATGCCAGGAAAGCTCTGAAGAAAGACCTTTCTGAGAAAGCAGGTATTGGTTCACCGCTGGCTCCTGACAACTGCACAGAGTTGGCCAAGGAGACCAGATTTGAGATACAACAGGCCATTTTTGGCGAATATAGTATGGCCCACCATTCAGAGGACACTCCACAAAGGAGGTGCCTTTGTGGGTGTAGGTGTGTGTATGGTTTTTTCTCAAGTTCTGAGAAGATGTAAGAAAGGCTGTTTGTTTGAATTGGCGTGGACTGTTTCTAGTAAGTCCTTTGACAAGGCGAGTGCATCTATGTCTGTGTATCCCACTCTGTCCGTGGTTGTAGACATTAGAAAAGAAAATGCATCAATGGATGTGTCCTGTCTAGGAGAAAGCTTCGCAACATTCATCCTGCCTGATTTATTAATGGACTGCAGCTTTCCTTATTGAAGGGAAACACCTGCTATCTTTCTAAGTTTCTGTTTACATCCTGAATTCTGGACACTCTCCAGAATTGCCTCATTGTTTTGTGTCCAAGATATGTAATACCTCCAAGCTATGTGATATGGCTATGTACTGGATAGCTGAAGGGAAAGGCGAGCATCTCAGAAAACTCAGATATCAGTGTGAACAGGAAAGTCTCAGTGGAGAAACCCTGCTTTGTGCGTTTTGTTTACCTATTGTTCTGTTGCCCTGAATTTCAGGAAGGTTTTTGCCTCAGACCACTCCTTTGTGAATATCAATTCAATCCATTATTTAAAGTGGAACCAGCTATACTATTTATTCACAGTATGGTCTATTCATGCATTATCTGTATATTCATAGACACAGGGTACAGCTTTTTGTACAACCAATACTTATGTATATGTCTTCAAAATATTACTCGCAGAAATGGTGAAAGAAATACTCATGTCACCTAATCTATATATACATTTTATCACAGTAATATTCTGGACACAAAATGCAAAGTTCACACTTATTATTGTACTAAAGTCTAAATGGAAAGTGAACATGGATTACTTCCATGTTCAGGTTGCCTAATGCTCTCAAATATCAATCCTATTGGTGACTACATATTTGTTTCTTCCTAAGATTATATATTCAAAATCAACCCTGTTGCAAATATCTAATCATATCACTCACTTTATACTTTGCCTGATTTTGTAATATCTCTTTTTTTATTGTTACGATGAGCCAATTTAGTACTTTTTTAATTTTTTTTTCATCTTTCATACATTTGATTCAAGTGAGTTATGCATTTCCATTTTTACCCCAAATACAGATTGCAGAATCACATCAGTTACACATTCACAATGTTTACATAATGCCATATTAGTGACTGTTGTATTCTGCTGACTTTTCTATCCCCTACTATCCCCCCTCCCCTCCCCTTTCATCTTCCCTCTCTACCTCATCTGTTGTTGTTCCGTTCTCTCCCTTCCCCCCCTTTCCCCTCACAACCTCGTATATGTGATTTCGTATAACGATGAGGGTTCTTTCCGTTTCCATGCAATTTCCCTTCTCTCTCCCTTTCCCTCCCATCACTTGTCTCAGTTTAATGTTAATATTTTCCTCATGCTCTTTCCCTCTGTTCAGTTCTTAATTGCTCTCCTTAAATCAAAGAAGACATTTGGCATTTGTATTTTAAGGATTGGCTAGCTTCACTTAGCATAATCTGCTCTAATGCCATCCATTTCCCTGCAAATTCCATGAATTTGTCATTTTTTAGTGCTGCATAATACTCCATTGTGTATAGATGCCACATTATTTTTTATCCATTCATCTATTGAAGGGCATCTAGGTTGGTTCCACAGTCTGCCTATTGTGAATTGTGCTGCTATGATCATTGATGTGGCGGTATCCCTATAGCATGCTCTTTTATGGTCCTCAGGGAATAGTCCGAGGAGGGCGATAGCTGGGTCAAATGGTGGTTCCATTCCCAGCTTTCCCAGGAATCTCCATACTGCTTTCCATAATGGCCGCACCATTTTGCAGTCCCACCAGCAATGTACAAGTGTACCCTTTTCCCCACATCCGCGCTAGCACATATTATTGTTTGACATCCTAATGGCTGCCAATCTTACTGGAGTGAGATGGTATCTTAGGGTGGTTTTGATTTGCATTTCTCTGACTGCTAGAGAAGGTGAGAATTTTTTCATGTACTTATTAATTGATTGTATGTCTTCTTCTGAGAAGTGTCTGTTCAGGTCCTTGGCCCATTTGTTGATTTTGTAATATCTCTATTGATATCTGCTTTCCTACATATTTTCCACTGTTCATCATTGTGACTGACCCTTCAAGTGTGCTGATATTTACTTTCACACTTTAACCCAAACCCTATTGCTAAAGCACTTTTGTTCCAAATCCTATACTCACTCTTCTTTGTTAACCTACCGAATATCTATCTAATCCTACTTACTATCCCTTTTTGACTGGATGTTCTCTTCGAATTTTAATCATAAAAGGAACAAGGTCCTATGCCATTGTATATCGATTTATCTGAGATTTCTGTGCACAACGTAAATCAAAGCTAAGTATCCCAATGAAGGGCCCATTGCCCCTCTGGGCTTCAAAATTACCTAGACTTTCTTTTTTCATTTATATATTTCACCTCTATATTTTTAAAAATATCGCAGGTTCCCAATACCATTATTCATCCAGCAGAATGATTTCTAACCCAAATCAAACATTTTATTAACCCTAACAATACACTGTTCCCTCAATGTAAATTTAAAGAAGAGCAGGGACAGAGTTGGTCTTACAATACAGGAATGTAGGGGATCTTTCACCTGTTGAGAACCACAAGTTCAAAGCAGAAATGATCCCTGGAGAATATGTAGTCAGCTATGGAGGACCTGAGAAAGCAAAAGTAATCTTCCATGGCAAAATACCTGGTCAGGATGACGGGATGTGTCTGAATCAGAACCTCTTTTCTCAATGTAGAGGAGATGGACCAAACCAGGCCTGTGTGGAGAGCTATTACCGGGTTCCTATGGTTGATATACCATTCTAACTTGTGAATGTTTCACAGGAAGTAGGGGAAGCCTCCATCTAATGAGACACTTGGAAGCAACTGTTAGGATAAAGTGTTTGCCAAGGCAGTGACCTCATTCAGTTCCTGAAGGAAGTGACCTCACCTTACTCCCTTGTTGATGGAACTCTCTGAATTAGGATCCTGGAAGCCAGGCACACAGAGCCAGTCCCAGTACCAGTCCCAGTGCGTTCACTTGTTTGGAATTACCAAGGACAGAGTCAGTCTTTCTTTGTACCTACTGATGTTAGAATGGCCAAAAGCCAAGAGAGCTCTGAAGAGGGGCCTTTCCTGAAAAAGCAGATAGTGGCCCACCGCTGGCTCCTGACAACTTCATAGAGATGGCCAAGGAGACCATATCTGAGACAGGACAGGACATTTCGGGGGAACATTGTGTGGCCCACCAGTCAGAGGACACTCCATAGAGTCACAGACCTACTTAGGGTAAAAAGGTGCCTTTGTGGGTGTGGTTGTGAGTTTGTGATTTTGTCTCATGTTGTGAGAATAGGAAAAAAAGGTGGTTTGTTTGGTTTGGAGTGAACTGTTTCTCATAAGTCGTTTGAAAAGGAGAGTGTTTCTATGTCTGTGTATCCCATGGTGTCCGTGGTTGTAGACATTAGAAAAGAGAGTGCATCAATGGATGTGTCCTGTCTAGTAGAAAGCTTCCCATTTCATCCTGCCCAATTTATGAATGGTTTGCGGCTTTACTTAAATATGGGCATAACCTAATACATTCCTAATTTCCAGGTTTATTCATGAACTCTGTTCACTCTCCAGAATAGGATCATGGTTTTGTGTCCAACATATATACCACCTCCAAGCTCTGTGACATGGCCATGTACTGGATAGCTGAAGGGAATGGCGAGCATCTCAAAAAACTCAGATATCAGTGTGACCAGGAAAATCTCAGTGGAAAAACCCTGCTTTGGGCATTTTGCTTATATATTGTTCTGATGAACTGAATGTCAGGAAGTTCTTGCTCTGGCCACCCCTTTGTGAAGCCTGAAGTAAACAGTTTTCAAATGGAAATGATTGGGCATCACCTGTGGCTCTTTGCTTAATTGCTTTGGAAAGGGATGTGTCTGAATTAGCATCTTGGCCCTGTGTGAGGTTGTGGCTTAGATTCTCAGCACCAGATGGATCTAAAGAAAGATCCCATGTGTGCATCCAAAACCAAAATGGCAAATACACCAGTCATTGTGGATAAAGTCTCGCTTTCCTCTGTGAGGTTCCTGACATCTATCAAGTGAGAATAGGGATCCTTTTTGTCAATTGAGTTCTTCAAAGCCCTGCAAAGGTGCTTGGGTTTTCTCATGACTCTAATTTACATAAAGAATCTATACCTCTAACTCAGTAGGCCTCAAATTGAAGAAGCGGTGCAGTATTAATGGCATGCCTATTTGATCACTCCGGGTTCACAGGAAGTATGTCCAGGCCACCCTGACTTTAGGCAAATGAGGGGCAAGGGAGCTTATTTTGGACACTGTCTTGGAATGTGCCCCTCATGGAAACCTCCAGCCAGAGGTTATGATGAGTATCTATATGGAAAAAGATGAGGGCCATGTGGGAGTGT
This sequence comes from Callospermophilus lateralis, assembly GCF_048772815.1. Taxonomy (NCBI): domain Eukaryota; kingdom Metazoa; phylum Chordata; class Mammalia; order Rodentia; family Sciuridae; genus Callospermophilus; species Callospermophilus lateralis. The sequence continues at coordinate 236,994 of NW_027515635.1, forward strand.
TTTGGTTTAATTGTGGTCATTATGTGGCTGTTAAAGGAGATGCCTGGGTCCACATGGGCTTGAACTCTGGTGTGATTACACTTAGAGAGTGCATTCTGGATCTGATCTCAGAGAACTTGTGCCATGAATTGTGTTGGGATTCTAGGAGGGCACGCCTGAGAGTCTCCCTTGGAAACTGAGATCTAGGCCCAGGGTGGCTTTCCACAGAGCACTGGGAATCTCAGCCAGGATACCACATGATTTTTTTTTTCTGAAAGACTTGGTAGGCATAGGTGACAGTCAAAACACACATGGACCTCACATTGTAGACCTCAATGGGTCTGATTTCATGTGACTTTTTGGCCACTCCCTGGGAAGCCTTGTCTTTAACAGTTCTACAGAGCATTCATCGAAATGAGGTTTCTCATCATTTAATGGTTCCTGTACAAATTGAAATCCACAGTGCCTCCATCTTCATCCGTGAAAAATGGCTAGATAAATACAATAAAATTATTGAAATTTCCATGACCAGGTGGCACTGGAGAAAATTTGGAAAACCGGTTGCTGATCATGAGTATACCAGACAGTGCCTTGATTGACTAGGTTTCATCAAAATGGTGTATAACAGAGATGCCAGTAAATTGGAGCCTGCTGAGTAGTGGGCCTAGATCAGAGGAGGGGAGGTGTGTGATAAAACATCTGTGGTGGGGCCATGTTGATCTTCCATTGGCTTCCAAATGCCTTGTGACTGATATGGTGCAGCCAGCAGACCCTTATATGTAATGGTATCTTGTTATATAGAGAGGTTTCAGGGCAATGTTGAGAATTATGTTGCTGTGGTCAAGGGGAAAAGCTATGTGGAATAGAAGCATTGTTGGTATATTCTCTTGCAGACCCTGACCCACCACACGTGACAGAACTCCCTCAAGCACTGTGTCCCAGGTGATCTTTTTTTTACTTCATAAGCAAATACAGCAGCAAGAAACACCATGAAAATTGGAGGATGAACAAATGGCTTCACAGTCCACACAGGGAGACACTTAGATCCCAGTGGCCACAGTTTACCTACAAAGATCAAATTCAGGACTGGTGTCTCATGTTAATTGGAAAATAAGAAACTATGTTTTACAGGTCACATAGGTGCAGACCCAGCTTTGATGATCTCAGTACAAAGGAAGCTAAAGCTCCTCATAACAACATATGTTTCAAGTGCCCAACCTCAGAGGAAATTTCTCAAGAAGTCTTTAGGCCAGCAGAGCTCCATGTTTATGGAGTGTTCACCCTGTCCCTTACTTTTGGAAACTCCTGTACCACCTTCAAGGTAGTGAACTTCTTAGCATATTACATTCCAGAGAAGTATTCACTGATTTTCTAATTCTTCTCCTCTAATTATGTCTTACTTGGGGCGAAGATAATGTCAAGCCATTGTTCTGGAGGAGTGGGAAGATTTTGTGTGGCACATATTTGCATACACATTGGATACATTTTCCAAATTTCCATTCGAAATACTGAATCCCTGACTCTAACCCCTACCATACTAGACTCTGACTACTAATCGTAATATGATAGAGAATAATAACCAAAACAGAATAGAAATACAAGCAGTTCAGAGGAGGCATGGTGTATAGTTGGAATTGCCTTTTGCATTATATAGGGTAGGAGTTATAAATCTAGTCATTTTTTTTGTTGAAATAGTTCTCCGTGTGTTTTGAAAGTTAACAAATATGTGAATTCCTGTCTCCTTTTCTCTGTAGCCTATTCAGCACATGTAATTTTATATGCACATATAGAATTGTACCTGGTATCACACGTACATTTTTGTGAGGTGACTGACTTGGCAAATACAAATTGTGAGAAGAGATCACTCCTCCTAAATGCTGTTGGAACTGAAAATTCAACCTATGGGTAAGCCTCCTAGTTGAACAACATTATACATAAATCCATGTTCAGTATATGAATATTTTTGGGTCTGTGGATGATATGTATTTCATGATGAATTTTGATTGGCATATATATTGCTAGTTTTTAATGTCTGTGTGTGTGTGTGTGTGTGTATATATATATATATATATATATATATATATATATATACTCTCCAGATTTTTCAAAATATGAAATATTTGTGTCTTATTTTGCACTCCCTAAATTCATTCATATTCATGTATGTGGATTTATAATCCAATTTTTAAAAAATTATTCTCAGAAATATTCATCCACCTGAAATACATATTTTTTCCTAGTACTGAAACAGTTTTCAGTAAATGGTGCATCCAAATCCTAATATTTCGGCATTGCAAGATGGCTGTGAAGACAGTGTATCACACCCAGTGTACCCTGCCACTGCGCAAGTGAATAACGAGTTAGAGCAATGAAAAACTATCTTGTTAGGATCTTACAGGAAAATGGGTGTTTACCGAAACCTAGAAGAATGATTTCCACCACCGAGGTCCGGTAATTGAGTCTCAAACACAAGCCACTTGTGCAACTGGAGATCCATCCTGATTGATCCGCGTGACCTGCCCTGTGTCTACAAATGGTGAGGCACCACCGAGAAGCGACCAGCAAGCAGGGAGAAACGTTGCTGCGGATTCTGTGGAATCCTGCTGGCTGAGCATCCACTGAGCCCCCAGCTGAATTCGGGATTTCAGACGGGGAAGTTAGCAGTACATTTCTATGCCCCAAAGCAGAAACTCCACAAAGGAAACCAACAGCCACCATCTTGGAGAGCTGAAGTAACCACCACCACTCCCTGACAGATTGCAAGAATAAAACAGGTGTGTGTTTCTCAGCTCATCTCACATACAGAGGGGAATTCGCATAAAATATCTCCTAGGCTTTTGGGGGAGGAATAATCAGAGCAAGTCTGCATAAAGACTCGGGGAAAACTAGAGGCACCTGACCTTCATCTCCCCTTCCCATCAGCGGCAAAAATGAAACTTGTCTAGCCAGTGCGGGGCGATGGGCAAGCGAAAAAAATTAAAACAATAGAGTTCCAGGGTTCCCAATAGACACCCTCCCCACCCAACAAACGGCAGACCCAGAGAACAGTTTGAGCTGCCGAGAAGCATCACTCAGGAGAAATCTGGTCTAGCAGGAGAAATCAGGACTAGCAGGATAAACCAGGGGACTAGAGGCCAGGCCCTCCTGACTGGCTGGCTGGAGAACGCCGGCCCACTGCCAGTGTGACTGGGCAACTGGAGACCACCTTCCTGCTGGCGCCAGCCCACCTGCTGACGCTATATCTTGACGGCTGGAGAACGCGCGCCTGCCGGCGACCGAACGCGCAACTGTGTGGCTAGAGATCACCCACCAGCTGAAGACAGACCACAAGCTGCCCGCGCTACTGGGTGGCTGGAGACTGCCGGCCTGCCAGCGACCGGGAGCTGAAACCAACCAGAGACAATCCAGTCCACCCACCCAATTCGGACACTCCGGCAAGGAGCCTGGGGCCCACCACAGCAGAGAGGTGACATCACTGGAGCTCGGCCGTCAGAATTCCTTAACAGCGGAATCCACTTAAGCAGGCATAGTCTACCAACACAAAGGAGAGAAAACAGAGATATATAAACCCATAACAAATCTATAGAAGAGAGCAGAAACACAGCAATCAAATAGAGCTGGAAAATGACGTGAACATCATGAAAAAACAAGGGAAAACAAGGTGTACAAACAATGAAGGACAACTTAATACTACAGGAGAACCTAGAAGCATCAGAAACAGGGATAGGGAAAAAACTTAAGTCATACCTAACTCAGATGGAAAGGAATAAGAGAGAAGACATGAGGCAGCAAGTCTAAGGATAAAAGTATATTTTGAAAATGAATTAAACAAACAAATTCAAATGGCAAAGAACAAGCTTTACCAGGAGATAGAGATCTTTTAAAAAATTATACAGTAATTCTAGAAATGCAGGAAACTATAAACCAAATTAAAAACTCAAACAAGAATATTACAAATAGACTAGATCAAGTAGAAGTCAGAACATCAGATAATGAAGACAAAGTTTGTCAACTTGAAAAGAATATAGTCAACACAGAAAACATGCTTAAATCCCATGAGCAACTATTCAAGAGATATGGGATGTCATAAAAAAAACAAAATTGGGAGTCATCGGGATAGAAGAAGGCAAAGAAATTCAAACCGAATGAATTACCAACATATTAAATGAAATAATTCTAGAAAACTTCCCAGAGATGAAAGATGGAATGGATTGCCATATCCTGGAAGCCTACAGGACCTCAAACATTCAAAACCATAATAGACAAACTCCAAGACATATAATTATGAAGATAGCCAACATACAGAACAAGGAGAGAATACTAAAAGCTACGAAAGAAAGTAGGCAGATAACATTCAGGGGTAAACCAATAAGGTTAACAATTGATTTTTCATCACAGACATTGAAAGCGAGAAGATCTTTGAACAATGTATTTCAAACACTGAAAAATAATGGATTCCAACCAAGAATACTGTATCCAACAAAATTAAGCTTCAGATTTGACAATGAAATTAAGTCCTTCCTGATAAATAAAAGCTAAAAGAATTCGCAGACAGAACACCAGCACTGCAAAGCATTTTGAGCAAAATACTACAAGAAGAGGAATTGAAAAATAGTGCCCAAAACTAACAGCGGGAGGTATCTCAGTAAAGGGGTAAGAAAAAAACCAAAAAGTAAAAACTACCCAAATTAAAATAAATAAATAAATAAACATGACTGGAAGTACAAATCATATTTCAATTGTAACCTTAAATGTTAAAAATCTAAACTCACCAATCAAGAGACATAGGCTAGTAACCTGGATCAAAAAAATAAATCCAACAATATGCTGCCTTCGAGAGACTCATATGAAAGGTAAAGACATACACAGGCTGAAAGTGAAAGGTTGGGAAAAATCATACCACTCATATGGCCCTCGGAAGCAAGCAGGAGTGGCCATACTCATATCATATAAAATCAACTTCAAACCTACATTAATCAAAAGGGATAAAGTAGGACACTATATATTGTTAAAAGGAACCATCCACCAACAAGACATAACAATTATCAATTGGTATGCACCAAACAATTGAGCTGCAATGCTCATAAAACAAACTCGCCTCAAGTTCAAGAGTCAAATAGACTACAACACAATAATTATGGGTGACTTCAACACACCGCTCTCGCCATTAGACAGATCCTCTATAAAAAACTGAATAAAGAAACTATAGAATTCAATAGCACAATCAATAACCTTGACGTAACCGACATATATAGAATACATCAACCATCATCAAGTGGATACACTTTATTCTCAGCAGCACATGGATCCTACTCCAAGTTAGACCATATATTATGCCATTGGGCAACTCTTAGTAAATATAAAGGCGTGGAGAAAATACCATGCACCATATCTGATCATAATGGAATGAAACTGGAAATCAATGATAAAAGAAGGAAGGAAAAATCCTACATCACATGGAAAATGAACAATATTCTACTGAATGATCAATGGGTTACAGAAGACATAAAGGAGGAGATAAAAATATTTTTAGAATCAAATGACAATACAGACACATCGTACTGGAATCTATGGGACACAAAGAAGGCAGTTTTAAGAGCGAAATTCATTTCTTGGAGTTCTTTCCTCAAAAAAAGAATAAAACAACAAATAAATAAACTCACAGTACACATCAAAAACCTAGAAAAGGAAGAGCAAAACAACAGCAAATGTAGTAGAAGACAAGAAATAATTAAAATTAGAGCAGAAATCAACGAAATTGAAACAAAAAAAAAACATTGAAAAAATTGATAAAACTAAAAGTTGGTTCTTTGAAAAAATAAATAAGATTTACAGGCCCTTAGCCATGCTAAGGATGAGAAGAAGAGAGACAACTGAAATTACTAACATATGGAATGAAAAAGACAATATCACAACAGACAGTACACAAATACAGAAGATAATTAGAAAGTATTTTGAAACCCTATATTCCAATAAAATAGAAGATAGTTAAAATATCGACAAATTTCTTAAGTCATACGATCTGCCCAGATTCAGTCAGGAAGACACACACAATTTAAACAGACCAAAAACAAAGGAAGAAATAGAAGAAGCCATCAAAATACTACCAACCAAAAAAAGCCCTGGACCTGATGGGTATAGAGCAGAGTTCAAAAAAACCTTCAAAGAAGAATTAGTACCAATACTTTTCAAGCTATATCAAGAAATAGAAAAATAAGGAGCTCTTCCAAATTCATTCTCGGAGTCCAAAATCACCCTGATCCCAAAACCAGACAAAGACACTTCATAAAAGAAAACTACAACCAATATCTCTAATGAACTTGGATGCAAAAATTTCCAATGAAATACATGTGAATTGAATCCAAAAGCATATCAAAATAGTTGTGCACCATGATCAAGTAGGATTCTTCCCTGGAATGCAAGGCTGGTTCAATATACGGAAATCAATAAATGCTATTCACCACATCAATAGACTTAAGGACAAGAACCATATGATCATCTCGATAGATGTAGTAAAAACATTCGACACAGTTCAGCATCCCTTTATGTTCAAAACACTAGAAAAACTAGAAATAACAGGAACTTACCTCAACATTGTAAAAGCTATATATGCTAAACCTCAGGCTAGGATCATCCTAAATGGAGAAAACTGAAGGCATTCCCTCTGAAATCTGGAACAAGACAGGGATGCCCTCTATCACCACTTCTATTCAATTTAGTTCTTGAAATACTAGCCAGAGAAATTAGACAGACAAAAGAAATTAAAGGCATAAAAATAGGAAAAGAAGAACTTGAATTATCGCTATTTGTGGATGACATGGTAATATATTTAACAGACCCAAAAGGGTCTACAAAGAAACTGCTAGAGTTAATAAATGAAGGATATAAAACCAACACGCATTAATCAAAGGCATTCCTGTATATCAGCAACAAAACTTCTGAAATTGAAATGAGGAAAACCACTCCATTCACAATATCCTCAAAGAAAATAAGATACTTGGAAATCAACCTAACAAAAGAGGTGAAAACCACAGAACCCTAAAGAGAGAGATAGAAAAAGATCTTAGAAGATGGAAAAATGTACCCTGTTCATGGATAGGCAGAACTAAATTCATCAAAATGGCGAAATTACCCAAAGTTCTATACAGGTTTAACGCAATGCCAATCAAAATCTCAATGGCATTTCTTGTAGAAATGATAAAGCAATCATGAAATTCATAAAGAAAAACAAAAGACACAGAATAGCAAAAGAAATTCTAAGCAGGAAGTGTGAATCGGGAGGTATAGCGATACCAGAGTTCAAACTTCACTACAAAGCAATAGTAACAAAAACAGTGTGGTACTGGTACGAAAACAGGCAGGTGGACAAATGGTATAGAATGGAGGACAGAGAAACCAATCCACAAAATTACAACTTTCTTATATTTGATAAAGTGGCTATAAACATGCAATGGATGAAGGATAGCATCTTCAACAAATGGTGCAGGGAAAATTAGAAATCCATATGCAACAAAATGAAACTGAATCCCGTTTTCTCACCATGCACAAAAGTTAAATCAAAATAGATCAAGGAGCTAGATATCAAATCAGAGACACTGCGTCTCATAGAAGAAAAAGTTGGCTACGATCTATATACTGTGGGGTCAGGCTCCAAATTCTTTAATAAGACATCAATAGCCCAAGAGTTAATAACAAGAAAAAAACAAATGGGACTTACTTAAACTAAAAAGTTTTTTTCTCAAGAAGAGAAACAATAAGAGAGGTAAATAGAGAGCCTACATCCTGGGAACAAATTTTTACCCCTCACACTTCAGATAGAGCCCTAATATGCAGAATATACAAAGAACTCAAAATATTAAACAATAAGATAACAAATAACCCAATCAACAAATGGGCCGAGGACCTAATCAGACACTTCACAGAGGAGGACATACAATCAATCAACAAGTACATGAAAAAATGCTCACCATCTCTAGCAGTCTGAGAAATACAAATCAAAACCACCTTAAGATACCATCTTACTCCAGTAAGATGAGCAGCCATTATGAAGTCAAACAACAATAAGTGTTGGCGAGGATGTGGGGAAAAGTGTACACTTGTACACTGCTGGTGGGACTGCAAATTGGTGAGGCCAATTTTGAAAGAAGTATGGATATTCCTGGGAAAGCTGGAAATGGATCCACCATTTGACCCAGCTATCACCCTTCTTGGACTGTTCCCTGAGGATCTTAAAAGAGCGTACTATAGGGATACTGCCACATCAATGATCATAGCGGCACAATTCACAATAGCTAGACTGTGGAACCAACTTAGATGCCCTTCAATAGATTAATGGATAAAAAAATGTGGCATCTATACACAATGGAGTATTACACAGCACAAAAATGACAAAATCATAGAATTTGCAGGGAAATGGATGGCATTAGAGCATATTATGTTAAGCGAAGCTAACCAGTCCTTAAAAAATAAATGCCAAATGTCTTCTCTGATATAAAGAGAGCAAATAAGAGCAGAACAGGGAGGAAGAGCATGAGGAAAATATTAACATTAAACAAAGACGAATGGGGGGAGAGAAAGGGAGAGAGAAGGGAAAGCTTATGAAAATTGTAGGAGACCCTCAATGTTACACAAAATCGCATATAAAATGTTGTGAGGGGAAGTGGGGGGGAAACAATGGAGAGAATTGAACAATAGCAGATGAGGTAGAGAGGGAAGATGGGAGGGGAGGAGAGAGTGGATAGTAGGGGATAGGAAAGGTAGCAGAATACAACAGTCACTAATATGCCATTATGTAAAAGTGTGAATGTGTAACCGATGTGATTCTACAATTCGTATTTGGGGAAAAAATGGGAGTTCATAACCCAATTGAGTCAAATGTATGAAAGATGATATATCTTGAGCTTTGTAATGTTTTGAACAACCAATAAAAATAAATAAATAAATAAATAAAGGTTTAAAATTTAGTGGGAAGAAATCAGCTAAAAATGGGTTCAGATGTATTCATTTTGCTATGCAGAAACTTTGTTTTGTGTAGTTGTAAATATCACAAATTTATTTTACCAGAAAATGCACATAAATTGAGATGAAAGGATTATTCACCTATCTTCATGAAAAATTCATAGCATTTTCTACACTTTTCATACTTCATTTTTTTCGTGAATATTTTGACATGGACAAGGTCTAGTCTTAGGCTATTCTTCCAGAATACTACCTCATCTGACAAGTTCGTACAATGTGTTGGATTGTTCTTTTCATCTTTTATTTAATAGTTTCTAGCTGATAATGTGTATTTTTCTTATCTTTATTTGGACATTATCTTTGCATTTTATGTTTTACTGGGGAAGAGACTCATCAAAAGCTCTTTATTATATGTATCAACAATCAAACATTTAGAGCATGCAATTATTCTTAATTTTGCATGAAAATAAATTTGTACCATTTTTCTTATAAAGATGTTGTATTATTAATAATGTCCCTACTGTAATAAGTAACTACTTACAAGAAGAATTAAACAATTGACTTTATATCAATTATGAACATGAAAAGTACTAAAATAAGTATTTGGCAATTAATACACAATTGATAGAAATAGAAATCACAAGAACGCCATTTAAAATGTCAGTGCATATGGTCCTTAAATAATAGGTTGTTCAAATAAAATTTCTCTAATTCATAAGAGTTAATATGCCATATTACAGCTTAATGTGATATAAAACCTTAAATTATCAGTATTGATAAATAAGAATGATACCTTTTTACTTAAATATGTTTATTTGATTTTCACTGTAAGATGTTAATTATGGAAGAATTGAGAATTAAGAAAGACTTGGTCTATATTATTTCTAACAGGAAAATCAAAGTACTTTTAAATATATATGTATATATATATAATATATGTAATGCATATGCATGAATATAGATACATATGTGTAATAAATGTATTGTAATATATCTATCAGGTGATTATAATTTTTAGATTTTCTCAAGAAAAAGAATGACTATAAAAAACAGTCTTAAACTTAAATTTCATAGCATACTACTGTTTGTAATGACATGAGAGAAAAATAGATATGGAGGGGAAATGAAAAAGGAAGGGAGAGAAGGGGGAAAATGGGGAAGAAAGTGAGTAAAGAAGAGGGACATGACTGTATGATGTTAAGATAAAAGTGGAGGGGCTGGGTTTGTGGCTCAGTGGTAACATGCTTTTCTAGCATGTGAAAGGCACATGGTTCTATTCTCAGCACCACATACAAATAAACAAAATGAAGGTCAATCAACAACTGAAAAAATAAAAAATAAAAAAGAAGAAATATTATGAAAATTCCAAGCTTTGATGAATGTTAAATAAAAAAAAATTATGTTACATAGCCTTATGTAATTTTAGACTATCCAAAATAGTCACTAAATGTTAGATTATTAGTGCTATAACTAAAAATCCATTGATCTTTCCTCTACATTCTGTGGCATGCTAGTGCTAAAATAAATTGTATTATTAATCCCCCCCCAAAATCCTAATATTTCTACAGTAACTGACCCAGTTGAACATCAATGCAAGTAGACATGATGTGCATTTTGACGTTCATTTTTATTCAACACTGGTACATTACTATTTCTTCAGTTTATGCACATCATAGCATATATGTCTCATCAAAATTTCGCAAATTTATAGGCATTTGTTTCACTTTCAATCACTTCCTGCTTGAGAACACATGTATTCCTCCATGTTTCTTGACTGCTCTTTTCATGAGACTTCTTTCCAAACACATTATTTTCGATTTCCATTATCACATTTGAAGCAAAACTCACAAACCCGTCACAATAAACCATAACACTAATATTACCATTAGATGTGTAACTGGTTGGAATGAATGGTTCTATATCAATATAAGATTTCTTACTTAGTTTCAGATATCAATTCAATCCATTATTTAAAGTGGAACCAGTTATATTATTTATTCACAGTACAGTCTATTCACGAATTATCTCTATATTCATAGACACAGGTACACCTCTTTGTACCCCCAATACTAATTTATACGTCCTCAAAATATAGCTCCCAGAAATGGTGGAAGAAATACTCATGTCACCTGATCTACATATACATTTTATCACAGTAATATTCTGGACACAAAAAGCAAAGGTCACACTTATGATTGTACAAAACCTAAATGGAAAGTGAACATGGATTACTAAAAACATCCATGTCCAGGTTGCCTAATGCTCTCAAATGAAAATCCTATTGGTGACTACATATTTGTTTCTTCCAAAGATTATATATTCAAACTCAACCATGTTGAAAATGTCTAATCCTGTCACTCACTTTATACTTTGCCTGATTTTGTAATGTCTCTATTGATATCTGCTTTCCTACATATTTTTCCCAGTTAATCATTGTGACTTCCTCGTCACATGTGCTGATATTTACATTCACTCTCTTAGCGATACCCTACTTCTAAAGAACTTTTGTTCCAAATCCTACACTCATTCTTCTTCCTAAACCTACCAACTATCTTCCTAATCCTACCCACTATCACTTTTTGACTGGATGTTCTCTTCTACATTCAATCATCCAAGGTGAAAGGTCCTATGCCATTGTATATCGATTTATCTGAAACATCTGTGCAGAATGTAATTCAATGCTAAGTATCCCAATCAAGGGACAAATGACCTTCTGGGCTTCAAATCTTACTTAGATTTCTGTTTTCGTACATATATTTCACCTCTATATTCTTGTAAATATCACAGGTTCCCAATACCATTATTCATGCAGCAGAATGGTTCCTAACCCATATCGAACATGTTAATAACACTAATCATACACTGTTCCCTCAATCTAACTTTGCTGAAGAGCAGCGACAGTGTTGGTCTTACAATACAAGAATGTATGGGATCTTCCACCTGCTGAGAACATCAAAGGTACGTGCAGAAATGATCTCTGGAGAAGATGTAGGCAGCTATGAAGGACCTGAGAGAGCAAAAGACATCTCCATGGCAAACACCTGGAAGGATGAAGGAATGTGTCTGAATCAGCCTCACTCTTCTTAATGTAGAGTAGACCAAACCAGGCCTGTGTGGAAAGCTCTTCCCAGGTGCGTATGGTTGATATACCATTCTAACATATGAAATTGTCACAGGAAGTAGGGGCAGCCTCCATCTCATGGAACCCTTGGAAGCAACTGTTAGGACAAAGTGGTAGCCAAGGCAGTGACCTCATTCAGTTCCTGAAAGAAGTGACCACACCTCACTTCCTTGGTGATGAAAGTCTCTGAACTTGGGATCCAGGAAGCCAGGCACCCAGAGCCATTACCAATCCCAGTCCCAGTGGTCTCACTTGTTTGAATTTACCAAAGACAGAGTCAGTCTTTCTTCTTACCTGTTAAGGTCTGTAAACAAGTCAGATTGGCACCTGTTATTTTGCTGGAGAAATGTTAGAGTCTGTAAACAAGTCTGGATGGTGCCTGGCAAAATGCCAGAGGGAGTGGTTTGTGAAGTAACAAAAGCGAGCCATTAAGTGTGAAGATTCCTTATTGGTTGACTGCTGTATCTATTTTATGCTAATGAGATAGGCTGCGTAAAATGTATAAATATCGCTCAGATCTTACAATAAACGGCTCTCATTCCTGCTATATCAACATACACAAGTTATTCGTCACCCCCCAGGTTATTCTGCTGCAGCGGGACTGCGGCAGATGGTGGCCCGTTACGGGGAGCCCTGGGACACTCACGGGTAAGGGTCGAAAAAAGCTTTCTGTCCATAGATAGGACGGGAGCAATCTGCTCGTCCCTAGGCAGATAGGCCGATAGGAAAAATGACCATTTCGAGAAAATGGAGAAGATTGATGCAGTATGTTTGTGTCTTGTTTTGTCTTGAAATGTTGTATTGTCTTTGTGATGAAAATATGGAAGGGGTGAGAAGTAAATTGATAAGAGAAAAAGGCACCCCAGTGGAACCAAGAATAGTTAGGGCATGTGTTGATAAAAGCCCAGAAACTCTAGTCAGAAAGAAAAAGAAAGTTCAGAAGAAGAAGGATTATCAGGAAAAAAGTTGCAGCAAAAGGCTATTACTGAATACTTTTCGATACTGGAGGGTGCGTGAAATGACAAGGCGGCTGCCACCTGCCCAAGCCGATCATGGCGCAGTAAGAATTTTCCAAGAGGCAGTTGAGGGCTCTTCCCCGCCCCCCTGCCCGGGGGAGCGGATCACCACTGTGAGCCCAAATCTAGACCTGACCTGGAGGCACAGTCTCGCAGGCTTTTGCTCCCTGTGCCCGGAAGAAGTTTGAGCCCAGGACTCTCCCTGGGGCCATCTGGGGCTGCCCAGGATGCTACAGCTGGCAGAAGATGCCACTGGCATCCCTGAAGTTTGATCATTTCCAAGGCCAGTAACTACAATGGGTCTCCCACACCTGCAGGCTGATGAGTAATGAGTACTATTAAGGCTTATTTCAAATGTAAAAAACCTTGAGATAATGTACTAAAATTGTTCAGAAGGTTGTTTTCTTAGTGAAATGCTACAGGATTTTCTTTAGCCATCCGGAGTTCCTGCCTTCGTCCAAGTGCCGGTGAAAACAAAGGTGGAAGAATTTATAATGTTGCTGAGAACTGGAGGAAACTTCGGCTGAGAACCCGAGGAGACTTCGGAGCTATCGCTGTTTCTGCTACTACAACTTAAGCTAGCTGCCTGGAGAACTTACCTGGACTGTGATTTACCTGAACTCTGAGTTAATCTATTGAGACACTGCTTTATCTGGACTGAGACAACAGACTGTAATCTACAACAACTTGTAACTCGGTATCTTTGCTAACGGTGTCATTGCTGGTATAAGTTTTCCAAGGGCTTCTTGCATGGAGCCATCAATTGGATTGGTATTGTAACATTTTGTATCCTCCCTTTCTGTTTCTAGCAGGTTATTTATGGTGTTTCTGTAAAAAACACTATGGTCCTTATTTAAATTAAACAAAAGGGGGAAATGTTAACGTCTGTAAACAAGTCAGATTGGCACCTGTTATTTTGCCAGAGAAATGTTAGAGCCTGTAAAGAAGTCTGGATGGCGCCTGGCAAAATGCCAGAGGGAGTGGTTTGTGAAGTAACAAAAGCGAGCCATTAAGTGTGGAGATTCCTTATTATTTGACTGCTGTATCTATTTCATGCTAATTAGATAGGCTGTGTAAAATGTATAAATACCGCTCTTATTCAACAATAAACGGCTTCCAGGCCTGCTGCATCAGTCTACACAAGTTGTTCGTCACCCCCCCGGTTATTTTGCCCAGCCAGCCGGGCTACGGCACTTACCTACTGATGTGAGGATGGCCAAATGCCAGGGAAGCTCTGAAGATGGTTCTTTCCTGATAAAGCAGGTATTGGCTCACCGCTGACTCCTGACTACTTCAAGAGTTGGCAAAGGAAAGCAGATTTGAGACAGAACAAGCAATTTTGGGGAACATAGTATGGCCCACCAGTCAGAGGACACTCTGGATAGTCACAGACCAACTTGGAGGAAAGTGTTGCCTTTGTGGGTGTGGTTGTGGGTTTGTGTATCCCACTGTGTCTGTGGTTATAGACATTAGAAAAGAGAATGCATCAATGGATGTGTTCTGTCTAGTAGAAAGCTTCTCAGCATTCATCCTGCCAAATTTATGAATGGACTACGACTTTCCTTATGAATGGGCAATACCAGCTATCTTCCTAAGTTCCTGTTTTCTTCCTGAATTCTGGCCACTCTCAAAAATAGGCTCATGGTTTTGTGTAAAAGATATGTACCACCTCCAAACTCTGTAACATGGCCTTGTACTGGATAGATGAAGGGAATGGAGAGGAACTCAGAAAACTCAGATATCAGTGTGACCAGTAAAGTGTCAGTGGAGAAACACTGATTTGGGCCTTTTGTTTACCTATTGTTCCGTTGCCCTGAATGTCTGGAAGGTCTTTGCCTCAGTCCACCCCTTTGTGAAGCCTGAAGAAAACAGTTTTCTAATGGAAAATAATGAGCATCACCTGTGGCTCTTTGCTTAATTGCCATGGAAAGGGATGTGTCTGAATCAGCCTCTTGGCCCTGTGTGAGGCTGTGACTTAGATTCTCACCACCTGATGAATCTAAGGAAAGATCTCATGTGTGCATCCAAAACCAAAATGGAAAAAGAGCAGTCTTGTGGATGAAGTCTCTCGCCTTCCTCTGTAAGGTTCCTGATTTCCATCAAGTGAGAATAGGTATCCTTTGGTTCAAAAAGTTTTTCAAAGCCCTGCAGAGGCAAGCCCATAGGTGCTTGGATTTTCTCATGACTCCAATTCACATAAAGAATCTAAACCCCACAGACATTAGGCTCAAATTGGAGAAGCAGAGCAGTATTAATGGCAGGCCTATTTGATCACTCCTTGTTCACAGATAGGTTGTCAAGCCACCCTGACTTTAGACAAATGAGGGTAGGGAGCATATTTTGGATACTGTCTTCAGCTGTGCCCCTCATGGAAACTTCCAGCCAGAGGTAATGATGAGTGTCTATGTGGAAGTAGTTGAGAGCCATGTGGGAGTATTTTGGTTTTAATTGTGGTCATTTGTTTGGCTGATGGAAGAGATGACTGGGTCCACCTTGGCTTGAACACTGGTGTGAGTCTTCTTAGAGACTGAGTTTGGAAATTACTGCAGAGATGTATTGCCATGAATTGTGTTGGGATT
This sequence comes from Callospermophilus lateralis, assembly GCF_048772815.1. Classification (NCBI taxonomy): domain Eukaryota; kingdom Metazoa; phylum Chordata; class Mammalia; order Rodentia; family Sciuridae; genus Callospermophilus; species Callospermophilus lateralis. The sequence goes on from NW_027515635.1 coordinate 252,647, forward strand.
TTTGGAGGCCACACATGGTAGTGGCCTTTGGAAACTGAGATCTAGGTCCAGGGGGCTTCCCACAGAGCACTGGGAATCTGAGCCAGAATATCACATGATTTTATTCTTCAAGACTTGACAGCCATAGTTTAGAGTAAAAACACACATGGACCTCACATTGTAGACCTCAATGGGCCTGGCTTCATTTGATCATTTGGCCACTCTTTGGGAAGTCTTGCCTGTGAGAGTTCTCCAGATGTTTCATTGAAATGGGCTTTCTCACCATTTGATGTTTCCAGAATGAATTAAATCCCACAGTGCCTCCAACCTCATCCTTGAAAAATGGCTAGATAAACATCATAAAAATTTGAAATTCCCATCACCAGGTGTCACTGGATACACTTTGGATTTCCTGTTGCTGATCATGAGTGTACCAGACAGTGCCTTGATTGACTGGGTTTCATGAAAATGGTGTAGAACAGTGATGCAAATAAGTTAAAGTCTGTTGAGTAGTGGGCCTAGAGGAGTGTTTTGCAGGTCTGTGATAAAACTTCTGTGTTGGGATTATGTGGATCTGCCAAAAGGCTTGTAACTGACATGGTGCAGCGAGCAGACCCTTGTATGTAAAGGCATCTTGTTGAATGGAGAGGTTTCAGGTCAATGTTCAGAATCAGGTTGCTATGGTCAAGGGGGCAAGCTATGTGGGATAGAAGCCTGGTTGGTGCATTCTCCTGCAGACCCTGACGCACAGCACGTGACAGATCTCCCTCCAGCACTGTGACCCAGTTGAATTTCTTGTATTTCCTGAAGCCAATACCAAACTCCCAGTGCAGCAGCAAGAACACCAGGAAAAGTGGAGCATTACCAAATGGCTTCAGAGTCCACACGGGGCCACACTTAGCCTTCAGTGGCAAGAGTTTACTTACAAAGAGAGAATTCAGCCTTGCTGCCTCACTTTCTTTGGAAAATAAGAAACCATGTTCTGCAGGTCACATAGATGGAGACCCAGCTTTGGTGGTCTCACTAGAAAGGAAGCCATAGGTCCTGACAACAACATATACTTCAAGTGGCCAACCTCAGAGGCAGGTTCTCCAGAAGTCTTTAGGCTGGCACATCTCCATATTTGTGCAATATTTACCCTGTCCCTTACTTTTGGAAACTCCTCTACCACCTCCAAGATTGTGAACTCGCAATCATGTTCCATTCCTGATATATATTCACAGATTTTCTAACTCTTCTTTTTTATTTTGTCTTACTTGGGGCAAAGATAGTGTCAAGGTATTGTTGTGAATGAGAGTAGGAAGATTTTGTGTAGCACATATTTGCATACACAAATATGTTCTACACCATTTTCATGAAACTCAGTAAATCAAGGCAGTGTCTGGTATACTCATAATGAGCAACAGGACATCCAATGTTTCTCCAGTGCCACCTGGTCATAGGAATTTCAAAAATTTCATGGTATTTATCTAGCCATTTTTCAAGCATGAAGTTGGAGGCACTGTGGGTTTCAGTTCATTCAGCAAACATTAAATGGTGAGGAAGCTCATTTCAATGAAATCTCTGGAGAACTCTCACAGGCACGGCTTCCCAAAGAGTGGACAAAAGGTCACATTAGGCCAGGCCCATTGAGGTCTACAATGTGAGGTCCATGTGTGTTTTGACTCTCAACTATGGCTGCCATTTCTTTAAGAATAAAATCATGTGATATCCTTGCTGAGATTCCCAGGCCTCTGTGGAAATCCACCCGGGGCCTAGGTCTCAGTTTAAAGAGCGACTTTCATGCGTGGCCTCTTAAAATCCTAACAAAATTCATGGCAATGCTTCTCTGAGTTCAGTTCCAAAACCCAGTCTCTAAGGGGAATCACACCAGAGTTCAAGCCCACGTGAACCCAGTTATTTTTTTTAATGCAACACAAATGACCAAAATTAAAACCAAAACACTCCCACATGGCCTTCATCTTATTCCATATAGTCAATCATCTTAACCTCTGGCTGGAGGTTTCCATGAGGGGCGCAGCCCAAGACAGTGTCCAAAATCAGCTCGTTTGCCCCTCATTTGCCTAAAGTCAGGGTAGCCTGGACACCGTTTCTGTGAACCAGGAGTGAACAAATAATCCTGCCGTAAATACTTCTTTGTTTCTCCAATTTGAGGCCTACTGATTTTAGGTATCGATTCTTTAGGTGATTTAGAGTCATGCGAAAACACAAGCACCTCTGCAGGGCTTTGAAGAACTCATTTGACCCAAAGAATCCCTATTGTCATTTGATGGAGTGCAGGAACCTAACAGAGGAAGGCAAGAGACTTCATCCACAATGAATGATATTTTTTGCCATTTTGGTTTTGGAAGCTCACATGGGATCATTCTTAAGATCCATCAGGTGCTGAGAATCTAAGTCACAGCCACACACAGGTCCAAGAGGCTGATAAAGAGCCACAGGTGAGGCCCATTCATTTCCATTTGAAAACTGTTTTCTTCAGGCTTCACAAAGGGGTGGCCTGAGGCAAAGACCTTCCTGACATTCAGTGCAACACAACAATAAGTAAGCAAAAGGCCCAAAGCAGGGTTTCTGCACTGAGACTTTCCTGGTCACACTGATATCTGAGTTTTCTGAGATGCTCGCCATTCTCTTCAGCTATCCAGTACATGGCCATGTCACAGAGCTTGGAGGTGGTACATATTTTGGACACAAATCCATGAGCCTATTCTGGAGAGTGGCCAGAATTCAGGAAGAAAACAACAACTTAGAAAGATAGCAGGTGTTGCACATCGATAAGACAAGCTGCAGTCCATTCATATATTGGGCAGGATGAATTATGGGAAGATTTATACTAGACAGGACACATCCATTAATGCATTCTCTTTTCTAATGTCTACAACAACGGACACAGTGGGATACACAGAAAGAGAAACACTCGCCATGTCAAATGACTTACTAGAAACTGTCCACTCCAAACCAAACAAACCGCCTTTCCTATCTATTCTCAGAACATGAGACAAAACAACAAACCCACACCCACTCCCACAAAGGCACCTCCTTCCCCCAAGTACGTCTGTTACTATCCGGAGTGTCCTCTGACTGGTGGGCCATACTATGTTCCCCCGAAATGGCCTGTCTTCTCTCAGATCTTGTTTCCTTGACCAACTCTGTGAGGATGTCAGGAAAAAGTGGTTAGCCACTACCTGTTTTCTCAGGAAAGGTCCATCTTCAGAGCTCTCCTGGCATTTGGCCATCCTCACATCATTAGGTACCAAGAAAACTGACTCTGTCCTTGGTAAATCCAAACAAGTGAGCCCACTGGGACTGGGACTGGGACTGCATCTGGGTGCCTGGCTTCTTGGATACCAAGTTCAGAGAGTTCCATCACCAAGGAAATGAGGTATGTCACATTCTTTGGAACTGAATGAGGTCACTGCCTTGGCAACCACTTTGTCCTAACAGTTGCTTCCAAGGGTAACATAAGATGGAGGTTGCCCCTACTTCCTGTGACACTTTCATAAGGTAGAATGTATATCACCATTATCACCCGGGAACAGCTCTCCACTCAGCCCTGGTTTGGTCCATCTTCTGTACAATAAGAAGAGAGAGAAGCAGATTCAGACACATCCCTTCATCCTGACCAGGTTGTTTGCCATGGAAGATGACTTTTGCTCTCTCAGGTGCTTCATACCTGCCTACAACTTCTCCAGGTATCATTTGTGCATGGACATTTGAGGTTCTCATCAGATGGAAGGTCCCCAACTTTCCTGTATTGTAAGAACCACTCTGTCCCTGCTCTTCTGTAAAATGATTGAGGGAACAGTGTATACTTGGGGTTAAAAACAGGTTTGATTTGGATTACGAGTGATTCTGTGCGATGAATAATGGTATTGGGAACCTGAAATATTTACAAGAATATAGAGGTGAAATATAAGTAGGAAAACAGAAATCTAGGTATGATTCGAAGCCCAGAAGGGTTTTGCCCTTGATTGGGATACTTAGCTTTGAATGATGTTCTGCAAAGATGCCTCAGATAATTCGATATACAATGGCATAAGACCTTGTACATTGGATGATTGAATTTAGAAGAGAACATCCAGTCAAAAAGGGATATTCAGTAGGATTAGGAAGATAGTCGGTAGGTTTAGGAAGAAGAGTGAGTATAGGATTTGGACCAAAAGTTCTTTAGCAATAGACTTTCGGTTGTTGAGTGAATGAAAATGTCAGCACATATGAAGAGTCAGTCACTATGTTGAACTGGGGAAAATATGTAGAAAAGCAGATATCAATAGAAACATTACGAAATCAGGCAAAGTATAAAGTGAGTGATAGAATTAGACATTTTCAACAGGGTTGAGTTTGAATATATAAATTAGGAAAAAAACAAATATGTAGTCACCAATAGGATTGACAATTGACAGCATTAGGCAACCTGGACATGGATGTTTTTAGAAATCCATGTTCACTTTCCATTTAGGCTTTGGTACAATCATAAGTGTGACCTTTCCATTTTTTGTCCAGAATATTACTGTGATAATGAGGTGACATGAGTATTTCTTTCACCATTTCTGGGAGCAATATATTGAAGATGTAAAATGAGAATCAGGGTACAAATAGGTGTACCCTGTTTCTAGGAACATAGAGAAAAAGCATGAATAGACCATACAGTGAATAAAAAATATAACTTTTTTGAACTTTAAATAATGAATTGAACTGATATCTGAAAAATTAAAGGAAATCGTATATTGATATACAATCATTCATTCCAACCAGGTATATATGTAATGGAAATATTTGTGTTTGGTTTATCATGAAGAGTGTGTGAGTTTTGCTTCAAAATGATTATGGAAATTCAAAATAATGTGTTTGGAAAGTAGTCTCACGAAAAGACCAGTCAAGAAACCCTGACAATACATGTGTTCTGAAGCAAGAAGTGGTGAAAGTTGAAACAAATGCTTATTAATTTGTGAACTTGTGGATGAAATGTATATCCTGTGATGTGCAAAAACTGAAGAAACAATAATGTACCAGGGTCGAATAAAAATGAATGACAAATTACATATCATGTCCCATAGGAGTCTACTTGCATTGATGTTAGACTGGGTCAGTTAGTGTAGAATAATTAGGATTTGTATGCACCATTCACTGAAGTTAGTTTTCAGGAAACAAATATGTATTTCAGGTGGATGAATATTTCTGATTATAATCTTGTGAAAAGTGGATTATAAATCCACATACATGAACATGAATGAATTTAGAGAGTGTATATTAGACGCATATATTTCATATTTTGAAAAATTTGGAGAGTATATCTATATCTATATCTATATCTATACACACACACACACACACACACACACAACTCACAGACATTAAAAATACCAATATAAATGCCAATCGAAATTCCTCAGTAAATATGTATCATCCACAAATGCAAAAATATTTATTTTACTGAACATGAGTTAATGTATAATGTTGTTCTACTAGGACGCTCTCCTATAGGTTGAATTTTCATTTCCAACAGCATTTAGGAGGAGTGAACTCTTCTCACAATTTGTATCTGCCAAGACAGCCACCTCACAAAAATGTACGTGTGATACCTGGTAGGATTCTATATATGCATATAAATATACATGTGTGAATAGGCTACAGAAAAGGGAAACAAGAATTCACATATTTGTTAAGTTTAAAAACACATGGAGAATATTTCAATTAAAATTTGACTAGATTTATAACTCCTACCTTATATAATGCAAATGTCAAGTCAACTATACAACATGTCTCTGGAGAACCTTTGGATGTCCTGTTGTTTATCATGAGTATACTAGACAGTGCCTTGATTGACTGTGTTTCATGAAAATGATCTAGAACAGACATGCCAGTAAGTTGGTGCCTGCTGAGTAGTGTGCCTAGAGCAGTGGTGTGTATGTGTGTCATAATACATCTCTGATGTGGCCATATGGATTTGCCATTGGCTTCCAAATGGCTTGTGACAGACATGGTGAGGTCAGCAGACACTAATATGTAAGGGCGTCTTGTTATATGGAGAGGTTTCATGGCAATGTTAAGAATCAGGTTGCAATAGACAAGGGAAAAAGATATGTGGGATAGAAGCCTGGTTGGTGCATTCTCCTGCAGACCCTGACCCACCACATGTGGCAGAACTCCATCCAGCACTGTGTCCCTTTTGAACTCCTTGTATTTCGTGAAGCAAATACCAAACTCCCAATGCAGGAGAAAGAAAAACCATGAAAAAGTGGAGGATGACCAAATGGCTTCACAGCCCAGATGGGGAGAGACTTAGCACGCACTGGTCACATTTTACTTAAAAGAGAGAATTCACCACTGCTGCCTCATGTTCATTAGAAAATAAGAAACCATGTCCTCCAGGTCACATAGAATCAGACCCAGCTTTGATGGTCTCACGACAAAGGAAGCTAAAGCTCCTGAAAACAACATATATTTCAAGTGCCCAACCTCAGAGGCAGTTTATCAAGAAGTCCTTTAGGCCAGCAGAGCTCCATGTTTGTGGAGTTTTTAACCTGTCCTTACTTATGGAAACTTCTCTACCACATCCAAGGTTGTGAACTCATGAGCATTTTCCATTCCAGTTATATATTCACAGATTTTATAACTCTTCTCCACTAATTGTGTCTTACTTGGGGCGAAGGTAATGTCAAGGCATTGTTCTGGATGAGAGAGGTAAAATATTTTGTGTAGCACATATTTGATAGACATTGGATTCTTTTTCCTATTTTCCATTCAAAATACTGAATCCCTGACACTATCACATACCCTACTAGACTCTGATTACTAATCCTAATATGATGGAGAAAAATAACCCAAATAGAACAGAAATACAAGCAGGTCAGAGGAGCATGGTGTATTTTTGAACTTTTCTTTTGCATAATAAATGGTAGGTGTTATAAATCTAGTGAATTTTTATTTGGAATAGTTTTTCATGTGTTTTTAAAATTAACAAATATGTGAATCCCTGCCTCCCTTTCTCTGTAGCCTATACAGCACATGTATTTTTTATATGTACATATTGAATCCTACCTGGTATCACACGTACATTTTTGTGAGGTTGCTGACTCGGCAGATATAAATTGTGTGAAGAGACTACCCCTCTTAAACGCTGTTGGAACTAAAAATTCAACCTATGGGTGAGCTTCCTAGTACAACAACATTATACATAATTCCATGTTTAGTAAAGTATATATTTTTGCATCAGTAGATGTTATATATTTCATTATAAATTTCATTTGGCATATATTGCTACTTTTTTATGTTTCTCTGTGTGTTTTTTTGGTATATATATATATATATATATATATATATATATATATATATATACTCTCCTGATTTATCAAAACATGAAATATATGTGTCTTATATACACTCTCTACATTCATACATTCTTTCATGTATGCATGAGGAAATATAATCAACTTTTCTCAAGATTATTATTGGAAATATTCATCCACCTGAAATACATATTTGTTTCCTTGTACTGACAACTCACTTCTGTGAATGGTGCATACAAATCCTAATAATTCTACAGTATCTGACCCAGTTTAACATCAATGCAAGTAGATTCCTATGGACATGATGTGTATTTTGACGTTCATTTATATTCAACACTGCTACATTAATATTTCTGCAGTTTTTGCACATCATAGGATATATATTTCATCCACAAGTTCACAACTTTATAGGTATTTTTTCACTTTTAATCATTTCCTGCTTCAGAACACATGTATTCCTCCCGGTTCTTGACTGGTCTTTTCATGAGACTTCTCTGCAAACACATTTTTTTTAATTTCATAATCAGTTTTGAAGCAAAACTCACACACTTTTTATGATAAACCATAAATCTAATATCACCATTAGAAGCATAACTGTTTGGAATGGATGATTGTATATCAATATTAGGTTTCCTGTATATTTTCAGAAATCAATTCAATCCATTATTTAAAGTTCGAACCAGTTATATTATTTATTCACAGTATGGTCTATTCATGCATTATCTCTATATTCATAGGCACAAGGTACACCTATTTGTACCCCCAATTAATTTATACGTCTTCAAAATATTGCTTTCCTACATATTTTACCCAGTTCATCATTGTGACTGACTCTTCACATGTGCTGACATTTACATTCACTCTCTACCTGAAACCCTATTGCTAAAGAACTTTTGGTCCAAATCCTATACTGACTCTTTTATCTAAACCTACCGACTATTTTCCTAATCCTACTGAATATCCCTTTTTGACTGGATGTTCTCTTCCACATTCAATCATCCAAATTAGAAGGTCCTATGCCATAGTATATTGATTTAACTGAGACAACTGTGCAGGACATAAATCAATGCTAAGTATCCCAATCAAGGGCCCAATGCCCTTCTGGGCTTCAAAACTTACCTAGATTTCTGTTTTCATACTTATATTTCACCTATATATTCTTATAAATATCACAGGTTCCTAATACAAATATTCATTCCAGAGAATGATTCCTAACCCAAATTGAACATGTTATTAACCCTAACCATACACTTTTCCCTCAATCTAATTTTTACAGAAGAGCAGGGACAGAGTTGGTCTTACAATACAGGAATATAGGCGATCTTCCAGCTGCTGAAAACCTAAAAAGTCCATGCTGAAATGATCCTTGGAGAAGATGTAGGCAGCTATGAAGGACATGAGAGAGCAAAAGTCATCTTCCATGGCAAACAACCTGGTCAGGTTGATGGGATGTGTCTGAATTAGCCTCTCTCTTCCTAATGTAGAGAAGATGGACCAAACCATGCCTGTGTGGAGAGCTGTTCCCCGGTGCCTATGGTTGATATACCATTCTAACATATGAATGAGTCACAGCAAGTAGAGGCAGCCTCCATCTTTTGGGAACCATGTAAGCAACTGTTAAAACAAAGTGGTTTCCAAGGCAGTGACTTCATTCAGATCTTGAAGAAAGTGACATCACCTTACAGTTTTGGTAATGAAAGTCTGTGATCTTGGGATCCAGGAAACCAGGCACACAGAGTCAAACCCACTCCATGTCCCAGTGGGCTAACTTGTTTGGATTTAACAAGACAGAGTCACTCTTTCTTTGTACCTACTGATGTGAGGACAGCCAAATGCCTGGAAACTATGAAGACTGGCCTTTCCAGAGAAAGCAGGTAGTTTCTCACCATGGGCTCCTGACAACTTCACAGAGTTGGCCAAATAGAACAGATTGGAGACAGGACACGCCATTTTGGGGGAACATAGTATGGCCCACAAGTCAGAGGACACTCCGGATAGTCACAGACCTACTTGGGGAAAGGAGGTGACTTTTTGGGTGTGAGTGTGAGTTTGTGGTTTTGTCTCATGTTCTGAGAATAGTTAGGAAAGCTGGTTTGTTTGTTTTGGAGTGGACTGTGTCTAGTAAGTCCTTTGACAAGGTGAGTGTTTCTGTGTCTATATATCATACTGTGTCAGTGATTGTAGACATTAGAAAAGAGAATGCATCAATGGATGTGTCCTGTCTACGAGAAAGCTTCAAAGCATTCATACTGTGCAATTTATGAATGGACTGCAGGTTGCCGTATGGATGGGCAACTCCTGCCATCTTTCTAAATTCCTGTTTTCTTCCTGAATTCTGGACACTCTCCAGAATACGCTCATGATTTTGTGTCCAAGATATGTACCACCTCCATCTCTGTGACATGGCCATGTACTGGATAGCTGATGGGAATGGCGAGTATCTCAGAAAACTCAGATATCAGTATGCCCAAGAAAGTCTCAGTGGAGAAACCCTGCTTTGGGCCTTTTGCTTACCTATTCTGTTGCCCTGAATGTCAGGAAGGTCTTTGCCTCAGGCCAGACTTTGTGAAGCCTGCAGAAAAATAGTTTTCAAATGGAAAAGAATGGTCATTACCTGTGCCTCTTTGCTTAATTGCTTTGGAAATGGATGTTTCTGAATCAGCCTCTCAGCCCTATGTGAGGCTGTGGCTTAGATTCACAGCACATGATGGGTCTAAAGAAAAATCCCATGTGTGCATCCCAAACCAAATGAACAAAAGAGCTGTCAGAGTAGTTCTTACAATACAGGAAAGTTGGGGACCTTCCACTTGATGAGAACCTCAAATGTCCATGCACAAATGAAACCTGGAGAAGTTGTAGGCAGGTATGAAGCACCTGAGAGAGCAAAAGTCATCTTCCATGGCAAACAACCTGGTCAGGATGAAGGGATGTGTCTGAATCTGAATCTCTCTCTTCTTATTGTAGAGAAGATGGACCAAACCAGGCCTGAGTGGAGAGCTGTTCCCGGGTGCAAATGGTTGATATACATTCTACCTTATGAAAGTGTCACAGGAAGTAGGGGCAACCTCCATCTTATGTTACCCTTGGAAGCAACTGTTAGGACAAAGTGGTTGCCAAGGCAGTGACCTCATTCAGTTCCAAAGAATGTGACATACCTCATTTCCTTGGTGATGGAACTCTCTGAACTTGGTATCCAAGAAGCCAGGCACCAGGCACCCAGAGGCAGTCCCAGTCCCAGTCCCAGTGGGCTCACTTGTTTGGATTCACCAAGGACAGAGTCAGTTTTCTTGGTACCTAATGATGTGAGGATGGCCAAATGCCAGGAGAGCTCTGAAGATGGACCTTTCCTGAGAAAACAGGTAGTGGCTAACCACTTTTCCTGACTCTTCACAGAGTTGGTCAAGGAAAGAAGGTCTGAGAGAAGACAGGCCATTTCGGGGAACATAGTATGGCCCACACAGTCAGAGGACACTCCGGATAGTGAACAGACGTACTTGGGGGAAGGAGGTGCCTTTGTGGGAGTGGGGTGGGTTTGTTGGTTTGTCTCATGTTCTGAGAATAGATAGGAAAGGCGGTTTGTTTGGTTTGGAGTGGACAGTTTCTAGTAAGTCATTTGACACGGCGAGGGTTTCTGTTTCTGTGTATCCCACTGTGTCTGTTGTTGTAGACATTAGAAAAGAGAATGCATTTAATGGATGTGTCTGTCTAGTATAAATCTTCCCATAATTCATCCTGCCCAATATATGAATGGACTGCAGCTTGTCTTATCGATGTGCAACACCTGCTATCTTTCTAAGTTGTTGTTTTCTTTCTGAATTCTGGCCACTCCCAGAATAGGCTCATGGATTTGTGTCCAAAAAATGTACCACCGCCAACTCTGTGACCTGGCCATGTACTGGATACCTGAAGAGAATGCGAGCATCTCAGAAAACTCAGATATCAGTGTGACCAAAAAAATCTCAGTGCAGAAACCTGCTTTGGGCCTTTTGCTTACTTATTGTTGTGTTGCACTGAATGTCAGGAAGGTCTTTGCCTCAGGCCACCCCTTTGTGAAGCCTGAAGAAAACAGTTTTCAAATGGAAATGAATGGGGCCTCTCACCTGTGCGCTCTTTGCTTAATTGCTTTGGAAAGAGATGTGTCTTTATCAGCCTTTGGACCTGTGTGTGGCTGTGACTTAGATTCTCAGCACCTGATGGATCTTAAGAATGATCCATGTGAGCTTCCAAAACCAAAATGGCAAAAAATATCATTCATTGTGGATGAAGTCTCTTGCCTTCCTCTGTTAGGTTCCTGCACTCCATCAAATGAGAATAGGGATTCTGTGAGTCAAATGAGTTCTTCAAAGCCCTGCAGAGGTGCTTGTGTTTTTGCATGACTCTAAATCACCCTAAAGAATTGATACCTAAAATCAGTAGGCCTGAAATTGGAGAAACAAAGAAGTATTAAAGGCAGGATTATTTGCTCACTCCTGGTTCACAGAAACGGTGTCCAGGCTACCCTGACTTTAGGCAAATGAGGGGCAAAGGAGCTGATTTTGGACACTGTCTTGGGCTGCGCCCCTCATGGAAACCTCCAGCCAGAGGTTAAGATGATTGACTATATGGAATAAGATGAGGGCCATGTGGGAGTGTTTTGGTTTTGATTTTGGTCATTTGTGTGGCATTGGAATAAATGACTGGGTACACGTGGGGTTGAACTCTGGTGTGATTCCCCTTAGAGACTGGGTTTTGGAAATGAACTCAGAGAAGCATTGCCATGAATTTTGTTGGGATTTTAAGAGGCCACGCATGAAAGTCGCTCTTGGAAACTGAGACCTAGGCCCCGGGTGGATTTCAACAGAGGACTGGAAATCTCAGCAAGGATATCACATGATTTTATTCTTAAAGAAATGGCAGCCATAGTTGAGAGTCAAAACACACATGCACCTCACATTGTAGAAATCAATGGGCCTGGCCTAATGTGACCGTTTGTCCACTCTTTGGGAAGCCGTGCCTGTGAGAGTTCTCCAGAGATTTCATTGAAATGAGCTTCCTCACCATTTAATGTTTGCTGAATGAACTGAAATCCACAGTGCCTCCAACTTCATGCTTGAAAAATGGCTAGATAAATACCATGAAATTTTTGAAATTCCTATGACCAGGTGGCACTGGAGAAACATTGGATGTCCTGTTGCTGATCATGATTATACCAGACAGTGCCTTGACTTACTGAGTTTCATGAAAATGGTGTAGAACAGAGATGCCAGTAAGTTGGAGCCTGCTGAGTAGTGGGTCTAGAGCAGTGGTGGGGAGGTGTTTGATAAAACATCCGTGGTAGGGCCATGTGGATATACCATTGGATTCCAAATGGCTTGTAACTGACATGGTGCAGCCAGCAGACCCTTATATGTAAAGGCATATTGTTATATGGAGAGTTTTCAGAGGAAAATTAAGAATCAGGTTGATATGGACAAGGGGGCAATGGGGCAAGCTGTGAGAGATAGGAGCCTAGTTGGTTCCTTCTCTTGCAGACCCTGACCCACCACACGTGACAGAACTCCCTCCAGCACTGTGTCCCAGTTTAGCTCCTAGTATTTTGTGAAACAAATACCAAACTCACAGTGCAGCAGCAAAAACTCCACAAAAAGTGGAAGAGGACCAAATGGCTTCACAGTCCACACGGGGAGACACATAGTCCCCAGTGGCCTCAGTTTACCTTCAAAGAGAGGATTCAGCACTGCTTCATCTAGTTTTTTGGAAATAAGAAACCATGTCCTCCAGGTCACATAGATGCAGACCCAGCTTTGATGGTCTCACTACAAAGGAAGCCAAATCTCCTGAAAAAACATATATTTCAAGTGCAAAACTCAGTGGCAGTTACTCAAAAAGTTTTTAGGCCAGCAGAGCTCCATGTTTTTGGAGTGTTTACCCTGTCCCTTAGTTTTGGAAACTGCTCTACCACCTCCAAGGTTGTGAACTCCTGAGCATTTTCCATTCCAGATATGTATTCACTGATTTTGTAACTCTTCTCCTCTAATTGTGTCTTACTTGGGGTGAAGGTAATGTCAAGGCATTGTTCTGGATGAGAGCACTAGTATATTTGTGCAGCATATATTTACATACACATTGGATTCATTTTCCAATTTTCCATTCGAAATACTGAATCCCTGACACTAACCCATACCTAGTAGACTCAGACTATTCATCCTAATATAATGGAGAAAATTAACCCAACACAATAGAAATACAAGCACTTCAGAGGAGACATGTTGTATTGTTGGACTTGACATTTGCATTATATAAGGTAGGAGTTATAAATCTAGTCAAATTTTAATTGAAATATTCTCCATGTGTTTTTAAACTTAACAAATATGTGAATTCTTGTTTCCCTTTTCTGTAGCCTATTCACACATGTATATTTATATGCATATATAGAATCCTACCAGGTATCACACGTACATTTTTGTGAGGTGGCTGCCTTGGCAGATACAAATTGTGAGAAGAGTTCACTCCTCCTAAATGCTGTTGGAAATGAAAATTCAACCTATAGGAGAGCGTCCTAGTAGAACAACATTATACATTAACTCATGTTCAGTAAAATAAATATTTTTGCATTTGTGGATGATATATATTTACTGATGAATTCGATTGGCATTTATATTTGTACCTTTTAATGTCTGTGAGTGTTGTGTGTGTGTGTTTGTGTGTGTGTGTGTATATATATATAGATATGGATATAGATATAGATATAGATATAGATATACTCTCCAAATTTTTCAAAATATGAAATATATGTGTCTAATATACACTCTCTAAATTCATTCATGTTCATGTATGTGGATTTATAATCCACTTTTCACAAGATTATAATCAGAAATATTCATCCACCTGAAATACATATTTGTTTCCTAGTACTGAAAACTAACTTCAGTGAATGGTGCATACAAATCCTAATTATTCTACAGTAACTGACCCAGTCTAACATCAATGCAAGTAGACTCCTATGGGACATGATATGTAATTTGTCATTCATTTGTATTCGACACTGGTACATTATTATTTCTTCAGTTTTTGAACATCATAAGATATACATTTGCCAAGGCAGTGACCTCATTCAGTTCCAAAGAATGTGACATACCTCATTTCCTTGGTGATGGAACTCTCTGAACTTTGTATCCAAGGAGCCAGGCACCCAGAGGCAGTCCCAGGCCCAGTCCCAGTGGGCTCACTTGTTTGGATTTACCAAAGATAGAGTCAGTCATTCTTGGTACCTACTGAAGTGGGATTACCAAATGCCTGGAGAGCTCTGAATAGGGAGCTTTCCTGAGAAAGCAGGTAGTGGCTCTCCACTTTTTCCTTACAACTTTACAGAGTTGGCCAAGGAAAACAGATCTGAGAGAGGACAGGCCATTTCGGAAGAACAGAGTATGGCCACCAGTCAGAGGACACTCTGGTTAGTCATACACCTATGGGGAAGGAGGTGCCTTTTTGGGAGTGGGTGTGGGTTTGTGGTTTGTCTCATGTTCTGAAAATAGGTAGGAATGGCGGTTTGTTTGTTTTGGAGTGAACTGTTTCCGGTAAGTCATTTGAAGAGGTGAGTGTTTCCATGTCTGTGTATCCCACTGTGCCTGTGGTAGTAGACATGAGAAAAGAGAATGCAGCAATGGATGTGTCATGTCTAGTATAAAGCTTCCCAGCCTTCATTCTGCCCAATTTATGAATGGAGTGTGGCTTGCCTTATGCACGGGCAACACCTAATACCTTCCTAAGTCCCTGTTTTCTTCCTGAATTCTGGCCACTCTCTAGAATAGGCTCATGGTTATGTGTCCAAGATATGTACCAAATCCAAGGTCTTTGACATGGCCATGTACTGGATACCTGAATGGAATGGCCAGCATCTCAGAAAACTCAGATATCAGTGTGACCAGGAAAGTCTCAGTGGAGATACCCTGCTTTGGGCCTTTTGCTTACCTATTGTTCTGTTGCCCTGAATATCAGGAAGGTCTTTGTCTCATGCAACCCCTTTGTTAAGCCTGAAGAAAACAGTTTTCAAATGGAAATGAATGTGCATCACCTCTGGCTCTTTGCTTAATTTCATTGGAAAAGGATGTGTCTGTTTCAGGCCCTTTGCCCTGTTTTAGGCTGTGACTTAGATTCTCAGCACCTGATGGAAGTAAAGAAAGATCCCATATGTGCATCTAAACCAAAATGGAAAAACGTTCAATCAATGTGCATGAATTATATTGCCTTCCTTTGTTAGGTTTCTGAAATCCATCATGTCAGAATAGGGATTCTTTGGGTGAAATGAGTTCTTCAAATCTCTGCAGAGGGGCTTGGCTTTTCTCATGACTCCAATTCACAAAAAGAATCTAGACCCAACAGTCAGAGAGCCTCAAATTGGAGAAGCGAAGCAGTATTAAGGGCAGGCCTATTTGATCACTCCTGGTTCACAGGAAGGGTGTCCAAGCCACCCTGACATTCGGCAAATGAGGGGCAAGGGAGCTTATTTTGGACACTGTCTTGGGATGTGCCTCTCATGAAAACCTCCATCCAGATGTTATGATGAGTATCTTTATGGTAGAAGATGAGGGCCATGTAGGAGTGTTTTGGTTATAATTGTGGTCATTTGTGTGGCAGTTGGAAGAGATGACTGGGTAAACCTGGGCTTGAATTCTGCTGTGATTCCCCTTAGAGACTGAGTTCTGGAACTGACCTCAGAGAAGTATTGACATGAATTGTGTTGGGATTTTAGGAGGCCATGAATGAGAGTTGCCATTGGAACCTGGGATCAAGGCCCAGAGTGGCTTTCCACAGAACACTGGGAATCACAGCCAGGATATTACATGATTTTATTCTGAAAGACTTGGCAGGCATAATTGAGATTCAAAACACACTTGGACCTTGCTTTGTAGACCTCCATGGGCCTGGCTTCATGTGACTTTTTGGCCACTCTTTGGGTAGACTTGCCTGTGAGAGTGCTCCAGAGATTTCCCTGAAATTAGCTTCCTCACCATTTAATGGTTCCTGAATGAATTGAAACCAACATTGCCTCCAAATGCATCTGTGAAAAAATGCTAGATAATTACCATGAAATTTTAGAAATTCCGATGACCAGCTGGCACTGGAGGACCTTTGATGTCCTGTTGATGATCATGAGTATACCAGACAGGGCCTTGATTGACTGGGTTTCTTGAAAATGGTGTAGAACAGAGATGCCAGTAAGTTGGGGCCTGGTAAGTAGTGGGCCTAGAGCTGTGTTATGCAAATGTGTGATAAAACATCTGTGGTGGGGCCATGTGGATCTTCCATTGGCTTCCAAATGGCTGTGACTGACATGGTGCAACCATCACACCCATATATGTAAAGGCATATTTTTATATGGAGAGGTTTCAGAGCAATGTTCAGTATCATGTTGCTATTGTCAAGGGGGCAAGCTACTTGAGATAGAACCCTGGTTGGTGCATTCTCCTGGAGACCCTGCCAACCACACCTGACAGAACTCCCTTCAGCACTGTGTCCCATTTGAACTCGTTGTATTTCATGAAGCAAATACCAAACTCCCAGTGCAGCAGCAAGAAACACCACGAAAATTGGAGGATGACCATTGGTTTCACAGTCCACACGGGAAGACCCTTACCCTCAGTGGCCAATGTTTACCTACAAAAAGAGAATTCATCACTGCTGCCTCATTTTTATTTGAAAATAAGTAATCATTTCCTCCAGGTCACATAGATGCAGATCCAGCTTTGATGGTTTCACTACAAATAAAGCTAAAGCTCCTGACAACAACATATATTTCAAGTGCCCAACCTCAGAGGCAGATTCTCAAAAAGTCTTTTGGCCAGCAGAGCTCCATGTTTGTGGAGTGTTTACCCTGTCTCTTACTTTTGGAAACTCCTCTACCACCTCCAAAGATGTGAAATCTGGAGCATTTTCCATTCTAGATATGTATTCACAGATTTTCTAACTCTTCTCCTCTAATTGGGTCTTACTTGGGGCGAAGGTAATGTCAAGGCATTGTTCTGGAGGAGAGTGGGAAGATTTTTCCGTAGCATATATTTGCATACACATTGGATTCAGTGTCCTATTTTCAATTCAAAATACTGAATACCTGACTCTAACCCATACCCTACCAGACTCTGACTACTAATCCTAATATGATGGAGAAAAATAACCCATAAAGAATAGAAATACAAGCAGTTCAGAGTAGGCATGGTGTATAGATGGACTTGCCTTTTGCATGATACAGAGTTGGAGGTATAAATCTAGTCAATTGTTTGTTGAAATAGTTGTCCTGTTATCTTTAAGGTTAACAAATATGTGAATTGATGTCTCCCTTTCTCTGTACTCTTATATGCACATATAGATTCCTATCTGGTACCACACGTACATTCTTGTGAGGTGGCTGACTTGGCAGATACAAATTGTTAGAAGAGATCACTCCTACTAAACCCTGTTGGAACTGAGTATTCAACCTATGGGTGAGCTTGCTAGTTGAACAGCATTATACATAAATCCATGTTCAGTAAAATGAATATTTTTAGATCTGTGGATGGTATATATTTTATAATGAATTTTGATTGACATATATATTGCTACTTTTTTGTCTGTGTGTTTGTTTTATGTATATGTATATATATGTATATATATATACATGTGTGTATATCTATATATATCTATATATATCTATATATATATATATATATATATATATATATATATATATATACACTCTCCAGATTTTTCAAAATATGAAATATATGTGTCTTATATTCACTCCCTAAATTCATTCATGTTCATGTATGTGGATTTATAATCAACTATTCACAAGATTATTCTCAAAATATTCATTCACCTGAAATTTGCCCAATGCTCTCAAATGTCAATCCTATTTGTGACTACATATTTGTTTCTTCCTAAGATTATATTTTTAAACTCAACCCTGTTCAAAATGTCTAATCCTATCACACACTTTATACTTTGCCTGATTTTGTAATGTCTCTATTGATATATGCTTTCCTACATATTTTCCCCACTTCATCATTGTGACTGACTCTTCACTTGTGCTGACATTTACATTCACTCTCTAATCGAAATCCTATTGCTAAGAAACTTTTGTTCCAAATCTTATACTCACCCTTCTTCCTAAACTTACTGACTATCTTCCTAATGCTACAGACTATCCCTTTTTGACTGGATGTTCTCTTCTACATTCAATCATCCAAGTAAACGTGGTGCGAGCTTCAGAGGAGGAGACTACCAACAGGCTATCTCATGCAACATCAAAGGGTTTATTGGGTGTCCAGAATGCTGGGGTTCAGAGCTCACCTGAATAGAGCAGATAGCCCTGAGAATAGCTGAAGTAGAGCTTATATACTTTCCCTGGAGAGAGAAGGGAAGGAATTGTATTGATGGGTCAGGGCGAGTGGGCGGTTTGCATGCAACTGGGAGAGGGAGTACATTCTGCAATTTGGCAGCTGGGGATAGAACATTCTGGGAACAAATTTTGCAAACATTTCTCAAGATATCAACAGTGTTCTGTTAAGCATACAGAAAAACAAGATGTGACAAGTACCTATTTTATTAATATTTCATTCCCCACTTCTTCTTCTGGCTAATTTTAATCATAAAAATGATCATTGGAGGGTGTCACATTCAATGTCTGCTAGTGGGGTATTACCATAAGTTTAACTCCTCCAATTTGAGCCTGGAGAAAAGATATTACACGGTTGAGCAAACAGGGTTTTATAGTTAGCAATAATATGAGGATTATTATTGGACCGGCCAGGGTTGATAAAAACGTAGTTAACCAGGGGGACTGTGTGAACCAAGACTCAAGCCACCCTTTTGGGCCCTCTCTCATTTGTTGATGCTCTTCAAGGTGTCTTTTAAATTTACTCATAGATTTTATTACGACTCCAGTATAGTCAGCATAAAAACAACATTCTTCCCTCAATGCAGCCCCCCTTCTCTAATGAAGAGGAGGTCCAACCCTCAACTGTTCTGTAAAACAACTTCAGAGAGAGAGGTTAAAATTTCATGCAAAGCCCTGAAGGAGGTTTCTAATATATTACTTTTGCTCTATTGCTGCTTCTAATTGGGTCATCTTTTGTTTCCCATGGACAATGCCACTGGTTCCTCTGCCCACCCGTGCAGCAACTCCTATTCCTAATAGGATGGCTAAAGTGAGGGATATATGTTCCCAGTGGAACCGGTTGTATGCCCCCCCTATTTGATCTTCAAATGAACCTGCATCATGATAGAGCACTCTGGGAAACATCTGCACCATTACACAATTTATCACATATCCTGATCATTTCATGAAAACATAAACGATGTTTAAGTATATAGAATTATGCTGTTGTAGGCACTGACAAAGCAAGGCACCTAAGATAGCACTCAAGAGAGGGAAACAGTCCTATTTGGTTGCAACCGGATTCAGAGGGCATTGCTTATATTGTAATCAATTAATCCCATGAAACTCAAGTTTAGGTAGTTTCAGAATTTTGTACCCAACATATAAGGGATGGGGCTCAGAAGTTCACAGTCTTCAGAAGTTTAAAAAAGCAGTATTTGTTTCTGTTTTTCCTTCTGTTCTGGGCAAGTTAACTTTTCAAGGACACCTGGGAGGAGGAGAGCTTTTTCTTCCATTTCTTATTTTCCCCCTGCCAGCTGTTACCATGGAGCCCGGTTGGTAATTTCTTTATCTTAGAAATGTAGCCATCTCTGTGAAGCCCCAGATGAAGGCCAGAGGACTTGTTCACATATTTTGTGAAAAACTAGTTAGGGGTTGTCTAGCTTAGAAGTACTGAGATTTTTAGCCAGTGGCCAAGTAGAACAGGGCAATACGAAAGAGAAAGTTTATCTACATTAAAGTCTTTATTGGGACTGTTTTGCTGAAAGTTCAAAACTCAGCCATGGTGAAGACTTCTGAAGAAGGTCATTTAAGACTTTTCTGTGGGCCTGGTACAGAGGGGGAAAGACGGGGAAGGTGGGGCTGAGAGCACCTCCGAGGATCTGAGAATGAGGGAAAAGAGAGATGTAAAAGAATAATGCGAAAGGGTATTGGGAATTTCCTAGCAGCAAACTTGAGCAGTAGATCAGGTAGAGCAGAGTGAAAGACGGGAGTGAGGATCCCAAAATCCTGTGAGGGACTTTAAATTTTAGTAACCTGTTTTCAGTGATGACAAAGCAACTTTAAAGGCCAATTATATTACATCTTGGATAAGGGTCTCAGGGCTCTCCTCAGCTCGTTTGAGCATTGGGTTAGCTGGTAAGAGGACCTGGTGGGACCCGGTGAGGGCACTGACAGGAGATGAGAGGAATGAGTCGGTGGAGCGGTACCTATGTACCTGCTACCTCAGAAAGGGGGCGATGGTCTGAGAACTGGTGGAGCTTTGGGTTTCTGATCTAGTTATTGGAGGGGAGAAATCAAGTTGCTGAGATGGGAGTGACATCAGAGGGTCTGGAGCAGAAGGCTGAGGATAATGATCTATTGGAGAAGCATAGTTCAGGATGTGAGTGAGGGAGGGAAAAGGCTTCCACATAGGGGAATTTCCATTCACTCTTTTGAGCACTTGCAGAAGTTAAAAAGGTCATGCAAAATTTGAGGATCTAGAGACCCCTCTGGGTGCCATAGTTTTTGGTTGTCTAATTGGTAATGTGGCCAATGCTGTGTACTGAATTTGATGAAGAATTGGGGTTCCATCAGGCAGCCCCTGTATGCACACATTCCCATGACATACAGAAAAAGTCGGCTTTTCCCCCACACAGCCATTACTCTTTGTGGCTTTGATAGTCTGCCAGGCAAACTTAGTAATCTAGACTAGCCAACCTGCATCTGGCTCGCGTGTCCCTACATCCATAATGTTTGTTTCCATTATCTATGGTACAGAAGGGATTTAATGGTATTTTAGTGGGATCCTCTTCATCAGGGATATCACAATAGGAAATACCTATAGCCAGCTAACAAATGTCTGGGTGGAGAGATGGCCACCAGGTCCCTAAGGGGGCTGTATGCGAGATAGACCATACTTCTTTTCCAGTAGGATTTGTGATCAGCCATCACTGCTTAATGGGCTGATGAGGGTTAGGACTACTTGTAGCCAAGGGGAGAGTATATAACCTTATTCACATTGCGAATACACAATTTGAAACTGTTACCAGTCTTTTTCAGTTTCCAGAAAGATTCTGTACAGGCAGCAGGCTTGAGATGAGAGGTATGGATCCAGGAAGTGATTCTGTTTACGTTTACCACTGTAGGTGTTATAATAGCACCTGGTATGGTCCTTTTCAGCGGGGTACCAGGGATGACACCTGATATCATCTTACATAGATGAAATCTCTTACTTGATATGGATGTGGAATCCCCTGGTTCCCAGTTGGGTAGGCAGTGGCCAGCTGTTTCCACAGGTATTACTGAGTTCTTTCAAGATCTTTAAGTCTGTCAAGCAAGGGGGTGTGGAAAGGATCTTTAGGTCTTACAGTTGGGCTTAGGTCCCCTACTGGAGGAGGGCCACCATAAAGAATTTCACATGTGGTAAGGTTACTCAAAGAAACAAAGGGATTTTTTCTTGCATGAAACATTGCATAAGGCAGGAGCATAGTCCAATCTTATGCTGGTCTCTAAGCTTAATTTCGTTAAGGTCTCTTTAATGGTTCTATTCATTCTTTCTACTTGTCTTGAACTCTGTGGTCTATAAGCACAATTTAACTTCCAATTAATCCCCAGGTTCCTGTCTAACCCCTGACTTACCTGGGTCATGAACATCGGTCCATTGTCAGATCCTATTACCGGCTTAGCTTCCTCCAATGGTAGAGAGGCTTAGTCAGCAGCAGCGGAATCACTTAGAGTGTGTTGTGTGTTAGGGGACGAGGGCAGGGGATAAGGAGGGGGAGAAGAGTCCAGTAGAGTCAAATCTGTGACTCAGGGAGAACAGAGGGTGGAGGAGGAGGAGGTTGAGAGGGTTTGAGAGATCATGGGGGAAGGAGTAGGAGCAGAGGTAGGGGCAAGGAAAGGCTTCACCCATGGAGGAGGAGATTTGCAGAGGTCCTGCCAAGTTAAGATATATGGCTGTTGATCCGGATGGCTATGTGGCGCTGGCTGAAAGACAATACCTCTGACTTTTTAAATTAGTGGGAAGTAGAAAGATCCTTCTAGGGGCCATACGACTCCAAAGATGGGCCATTCTGAGGCACAGAGATTCTGCCAGGTCCAGCGTTTTACTAAAAAAAGAAAGATTCTGAGCCCTTAAGCGGACTTTGGTCCAGTGATCAAGGGTCAGGGACAGAGGCATTGACGTGCTCTGTTCCATAATGAAAGTTCCACAAACAGTAAAAGCAAGGACACACGACACAGATAAGACAAGACCATAAAGACAGGCAATGAACGTCCAACACTGAGACCAGGAATGAGTAGCCGGCAAAACCCAATGGTATGGCAATAACGAATCTAAAAGAAAATATCACTGAGTCGAGAAGACTATTGTTCCTTGATTTCCCGAGTTCTCTGCGGGGTCCTCCAGAGAGGTGCCCTTTGTCTCTGTGACATGTCTCTCAGCCACCACATATATTTCACCTATATATTCTTCTACACATAGCAAGTTCCCAATACGATCATTCATCCAGCAAAATGATTTCTAACCCAAATCGAGCATGTTTTTAACCATAACCGGACACTGTTCCCTCAATCTAACTTTACAGAAGAGCAGGGCAGGAGTTGATATTACAATACAGAAATGTAGAAAAACTTCCACCTGCTGAGAACCTCAAAGGTCCATGCAGAAATGATCCCTGGAGAAGATGTAGGAAGCAATAAAGGACCTGAGAGACCCAAAGTCATCTTCCATGGCAAACAACCCGGTCAGGATAAAAGGTTGTGTCTGAATCAGATTTTTTTTTAATGTAGAGATCATGGACCAAACCAGGCCTGTGTGGAGATCTATTTCTGGGTGCCTTTGGTTGATATACCATTCTAACTTGTGAAAATGTCACTGGAAGTAGGGGCAGCCTCAATCTCTTGGGACCCTTGGAAGCAACAGTTAGGACAAAGTGGCTGCCAAGACAGTGCCCTCATTCAGTTCAGGAAGGAAGTGACCTCACCTCACTTTCTTGGTGATGGAACTCTCTGAACGTGGGATCCAGGAAGCCAGGCACACAGAGCCAGTTCCAGTCCCAGTCCCAGTGGTCTCACTTGTTTGGATTTACCAAGGACAGGGTCAGTATTTTTTGGTACCTACAGATGTGAGGAAGGCCAAATGCCAGGAAAGCTCGGATGCAGGGCTTTTCATGAGAAAGCAGGTAGTAGCTCACCGTTGGCTCCTAAGAAGTTCACAGAGTTGGCCAAGGAGACAAGATCTGAAACAGAAAAGGCCATTTTGGGGGAACATATTATGGCCCACAAGTCAGAGGACACTCTGGATAGTCACAAACCTACTGAGGGGAAGGAGGTGCCTTTGTGGGTGTGGTTGTGGGTTTGTGGTTTTGTCTCATTTTCTGAGAATAGGTAGGACAGTCGGTTTGTTTCATTTGAAGTGGACTGTTTCTAGTAAGTCTTTTCACAGGGCGAGTGTTTCTATGTCTGTGTATTCCACTGTTTCCGTGGTTGTAGACATTAGAAAAGAGAATCCATCAATGGATGTGTCGTGTCTAGTAGAAATCTTCTCAGCATTCATATTGCCCCATTTATGAATGGACTGTATCTTGCCTTATCGATGAGCAACACCTGCTACCTTCCTAAGTTTCTATTTTCGTCCTGAATTCCGGCCAATCTCAAGAATAGGCCCATGGTTTTGTGTCCAAGATATGTACCACCTACAAGCTCTGTGACATGGCCATGTACTGGTTAGCTGTAGGGGATGGCGAGCATCTCAGAAAACTCAGATATCAGTGTGACCAGGAAAGTCTCAGAGGAGAAACCCTGCTTTCGGCCTTTTGCTTACCTATTGTTCTGTTGCCCTGAATGTCAGGAAGGTCTTTGCCTCAGGCCACCCCTTTGTGAAGCCTGAAGAAAACAGTTTTCAAATGGAAATGAATGGGCATACCTGTGGCACTTTCCTTAATTGCTTTGGAAAGGGATGTGTCTGAATCATGCCCTTGGCCCTGTGTGTGGCTGTGGCTTAGATTCTCAGCACCTGATGGATCTAAAGAAAGTTACCATGTGTGCATCCAAAAGAAAATTCGCCAAAAGAGCAATTATTGGGAGGAAGTCTCTCGACTTCCTCTGTAAGGTTCCTGACTTCCATCAAGTGAGAATGGGATCCTTTGGGTCAAAAGAGTTCTACAAAACCTGCAGAGGCTAGCCCATTGTGCTTGGGTTTTCTCATGACTAAAATTCACATAAAGAATCTAAACCCCACAGACAGTAGTCCTCAAATTGGAGCGGTATTAACGGCAGGCCTATTTGAACACTTTTGGTTCACCGGATGGGTGTCCAGGCCACCTTGACTTTAGGCAAATGAGGGGCAAAGGAGCTTATTTGGGACACTGTCTTGGTCTGCACCCCTCATGGAAACCTCCAGCCAGATTATGATGAGTGTCTATATGAAAGAAGATGAGGGCCATATGGGAGGGTTCTTGTTTTAATTGTGGTAATTTGTGTGGTAGTTGGAAGAGATGACTGGGTCCACCAGGGCTTGAACTCTGGTGTGATTCCCCTTAGAGACTGAGTTCTGGAACTGACCTCAGAGAAGTATTGCCATGAATAGTGTTGGGATTTTAGGAGACCACGCATGAGAATCGCTTTTGGAAACTGAGATCTAGGCCCAGGATGGCTTTCCACAGAGCTCAGGGATTCTGAGCCAGGATATCACATGTTTTAATTCTTAAAGACTTGGTAGCCATAATTGAGAGTCCAAACACACATGGACCTCACATTGTATACCTCAATGGGCCTGGATTCATGTGTCCTTTTGGCCACTCTTCGGGAAGGCTTGCCTGTGAGTGTTCTCCAGAGCTTTCATTGAAATGAGCTTCCTCACCATTTAATGGTTCCTGAATTAAATGAAACCCACAGTGCCTCCAACTTCATCCTTGAAAAATGACTAGATTAATACCATGAAATTTTTGAAATCCCCATGACCAGGTGGCACTGGATAACCTTTAGATATCCTGTTGCTGATCATGAGTATAACAAACAGTGCCTTGATTGACTGAGTTTCGTGAAAATGGTGTAGAACAGAGATGCCAGTAAGTTGGAGCCTGCTGGGTAGTGGGCGTAGAGCAGTGGACTATAGGTGTGTAAATAAATATTTTTGGTAGGACCACCTGGATCTTCCATTGGCTTCCAAATCTTGCGACTGACATGGTGCAGGCAGCAGACCTTTATATGTAAAGGCATCTTGTTATATGTAGAGGTTTCAGGGCAATGTTCAGAATCAGGTTGCTATAGTCAAGGGGAAAGCTATGTGGGATAGAAGCCTGGTTCGTACATTCTCTTGCCGACCCTGACCAACCACACATGACAGAACTCCCTCCAGCATTGTGTCCCAGTTGAACATATTGTATTTCATGAAGCAAATACCAAATTCCCAGTGCAGCAGTAAGAAACACCCTGAAAAGTGGAGGATGACCAAATGGCTTCACAGACCACACGGGAAGACACTTAGCTCCCAGTAGCAACAGTTTACCTACAAAGGGAGTTTTCAGACCTGCTGCCTCATGTTCATTACAAAATAAAGAACCATGTCCTCCAGGTCACATAGATGCAGACCCAGATTGCAGAATCACATCAGTTGCAGAACCATTGATTTAAATATTGCCATACATATATTTCTTGTGCCTAACCTCAGAGGAAGTTTCTCAATAAGTCTTTAGGTCAGCACAGCTCCATGTTTCTGAAGTGTTTACCATCTCCCATACTTTTGTAAACTGTTTTACCACCTCCAGTGTTGTGAACTCCTGAGCATTTTTCATTCCACATATGTATTCACAGGTTTTCTAACTCCTCTCCTCTAATTGTGTCTTACTTTTAGCGATGGTTATGTCAAGGTATTGTTCTGGATAAGAGAGGGAAGATTTTTGTGTATCACATGTTTGCATACACATTAGATTCATTTTCCTATTTTCCATTTGAAATACTGAATCCCTGACACTAACCCATACCCTACTAGACTCTGACTACTAATCCTAATATCATGGAGAAAAAAAACCTAACTGAATAGAAGTACAGTCCTTTTATAGGAAGCATGGTGTATATTTGTATTTGTCTTCCTCTTTATCAAGAGTATGTGTTTTAAATTTAGTAAACTTTTCATTTTAATATTTCTCCATGATTTTTTAAAGTTATCACATATGTAAATTCCTGTCTCCCTTTCTCTGTATCCTATTCAGCACATGTAATTTTTTTATGCATATACAATATCCTACCTGGTATCACACGTACATTCCTTTAAGATCACTGACTTTGGAATATAAAAATTGTGAGAAGAGATGACTCTCCCTAAATAATGATGGAACTGAAAATTCCACCTATGGGTGAGCTTCCTAGTGAAAAACACTATACATAAATCCATGTTCAGTAAAATGAATATTTTTGGATTTGTGAATGAATTATATTTCATGATGAATATCGATTGGCATATATATTGCTAAATATTAATGTGTGTGTGTGTGCATGTGTGTGTGTGTGTGTGCGTGTGTGTGTGTGTATATTCTACGGATTTTAAAAAAATATGAAAAATATGTGTCTTATTATACACTCCCTAAATTCATTCATATTCATTTATGTTCATTTAAATTCAAATTTTCACAAGATTATTCTCAGTAATATTCATAAACCTGATATATATTTTGGTTTCCTACTACTGAAAACTTAGTTCAGTGGATGGTGCTTAAAAATCCTAATATTTCTACAGTAACTGAACCAGTTTAACATCAATGCAAGTAGATTGCTATGGGACATGATGTGTAATTTGAAGTTCATTTTTACTCAACACTGGTACATTACTATTTCTTCAGTTTATGGACATCATAGGATGTATTTTTTCATGCAGAACTTCACAAATTTTTTTGGCATTTGGTTCACTTTCAATTACTTACTACTTCAGAACACATGTATTCCTCCATGTTTCTTTACTGGTCTTTTCACTAGACTTCTTTCTAAACACATTATTTTCGATTCCATAATCATTTTTGAAGCAAAACTCACTCTTCACGACAAACCGTAACCCTAATAATACCATTGCATATATAACTCGTTGGAATGATGGTATATATATCAATATAAGATTTCCAATATATTTTCAGATGCAAACTCAATCCATTATTTAATGTTGGATCCAGTTACATACTTTATTCACAATATGGTCTATTCATGCTTCATCTCAATAATCATCAACACAAGGTACACCTATTTGTATCCCCAGTACTAATTTATAAGTTTCCAGAATATTACTCCCCTTTATGGTGGAAGAAATACTTATGTCACCTGATCTACATATACATTTTACCACAGTAGTATTCTGGACACAAAATGCAAAGGTCACACATATGATTGTACCAAAGCCTAAATGGAAAGTGACCATGGATTACTAAAAGCATCTATGTCCAGGGTGCCTACTGCTCTCAAATGTCAATCCTATTGGTTACTACATATTTGTTTCTTCCTAAGATTATATATTTAACCTCAAGCCTGTTGAAAATATCTAATCCTATCACTCACTTTATACTTTTCCTGATTTCCTAATGCCCCTATTGATATCTGCTTTCCTACATATTTTTCCCAGTTCATCATTGTGACTGTCTCTTCACATGTGCTGACATTTACATTCACCCTCTAACTGAAAACCAATTGCTAAAGAACTTTTGGTCCAACTCCGAGACTCACTCTTCTTCCTAAACCTACTGACTATCTTCCTAATCCTACAGACTATCCTTTTTTGACTGGATGTTCTCTTCTACTTTCAATCATCCGAGGTATAGGGTCCTATGCCATTGTATATCGATTTATCTGAGACCTCGGTGCAGAACATAATTCAATCTAAGTATACCAATCAAGGGCCCAATGCCTTTCTGGGCTTCAAATCTTTCCCAGATCTCTGATCTCATACATATATTTCACATTTATATTCTTATAAATATCACAGGTTCCCAATACCGTAATTCATCCAGCAGAATGACTCCTAACCCAAATCGAACATGCTATTAACACTAACCATACACTGTTCCCTCAATCTCACTTTACAGAAGAGCAGGGACAGAGTTGGTCTTAAAATCCAGGAAGGTAGGGTATCATCCACCAGCTGAGAACCTCAAAAGTCCCTGCAGAAATAATCCCTTGAGTAGGTGTAGGCAGGTATGAAGGATCTGAGAGAGCAAAAGTCATCTTCCATGGCAAACAACCTGGTCAGGTTGAAGGGATGTGTCTGAATTAGCCTCTCTCTTCCTAATGTAGAGAAGATGGACCAAACCATGCCTGTGTGGAGAGCTGTTCCCCGGTGCCTATGGTTGATATACCATTCTAACTTATGAATGAGTCACAGCAAGTAGAGGCAGACTCCATCTTTTGGGAACCTTGGAAGCAACTGTTAAAACAAAGTGGTTTCCAAGGCAGTGACTTCATTCAGTTCTTGAAGGAAGTGACCTCACCTTACATTATTGGTGATGAAAGTCTGTGATCTTGGGATCCAGGAAACCAGGCACACAGAGTCAAACCCACTCCATGTCCCAGTGGGCTCACTTGTTTGGATTTAACAAGACAGAGTCACTCTTTCTTGGTACCTACTGATGTGAGGACAGCCAAATGCCTGGAAACTATGAAGACTGGCCTTTCCAGAGAAAGCAGATAGTTTCTCACCACGGGCTCCTGACAACTTCACAGAGTTTGCTAAAGAGACCAGATCAGAGACAGGACACGCCATTTTTGGGGAACATAGTATGGCCCACAAGTCAGAGGACACTCCGGATAGACACAGACCTACTTGGGGGAAAGAGGTGCCTTATTGGGTGTGAGTGTGAGTTTGTGGTTTTGTCTCATGTTCTGAGAATAGTTAGGAAAGCTGGTTTGTTTGTTTTGGAGTGGACTGTTTCTAGTAAGTCCTTTGACAACGTGAGTGTTTCTGTGTCTATATATCATACTGTGTCCGTGATTGTAGACAGTAGAAATGAGAATGCATCAATGGATGTGTCCTGTCTACGAGAAAGCTTCAAAGCATTCATCCTGTGCAATTTATGAATGGACTGCAGGTTGCCGTATGGATGGGCAACTCCTGCTATCTTTCTAAATTCCTGTTTTCTTCCTGAATTCTGGACACTCTCCAGAATACGCTCATGATTTTGTGTCCAAGATATGTACCACCTCAATCTCTGTGACATGGCCATGTACTGGATAGCTGATGGGAATGGTGAGTATCTCAGAAAACTCAGATATTAGTATGCCCAAGAAAGTCTCAGTGGAGAAACCCTGCTTTGGGCCTTTTGCTTACCTATTCTGTTGCCCTGAATGTCAGGAAGGTCTTTGCCTCAGGCCACACTTTGTGAAGCCTGAAGAAAATAGTTTTCAAATGGAATTGAATGGTCATTACCTGTGCCTCTTCGGTTAATTGCTTTGGAAATGGATGTGTCTGAATCAGCCTCTTGGCCCTATGTGAGGCTGTGGCTTAGATTCACAGCACATGATGGGTCTAAAGAAAAATCCCATGTGTGCATCCAAAACCAAAATGGACAAAAGAACTGTCATGGTGGATAGAGTCTCTCGCCTTCCTCTGTAAGGTTCCTGACCTCCATTAAGTGAGAATAGGGATCATTTGGGTCAAGTGAATTCTTTAAAGTTCTGCAGAGGCTATCCCATAGGTTCGTGGGTTTTCTCATGACTCCAATTCACATCTATGTTTACAGAAGAGTAGGGACAGTGTTGGTCTTACAATACAGGAATGCAGTGGATCTTCCATCTGTTGAGAACCTCAAAGCTCCATGCAGAAATGATCTCTGGAGAAGATGTAGGCAGCTATGTAAGACCTGAGAGAGCAAAAATCATCTTCCATGGCAAACAACCTGGTCAGGATTAAGGGTTGAGTCAGAATGAGCCTATCTCTTCTTAATGTAGAGAAGATGGACCAAACCCAGCCTGTGTGGAGAGCTGTTCCCTTTTGCCTACGGGTGATATACCATTCTAACTTGTGAAAGTGTCACAGGAAGTAGGGGCAGCCCTCATCTCATGGGACCGTTGGAAGCAATTGTTATGACAAAGTGGTTGCCAAGGCAGTGATCTCATTCAGTTCCTGAAGGACGTGATCTCATCTCAATTCCATGGTGATGGAACTCTCTGAACTTGGGATACAGAAAGCCAGGCACCCAGAGCCAGTCTCAGTTCTAGTCCCAGTGGTCTCACTTTTTTGGATTTACAAAGGACAGAGTCAGTCTTTCTTGATACCTACTGATGTGAGGATGGCCAAATGCCAGGAAAGCTCGGAAGAGGGGCTCTTCCTGAGAAAGCAGATAGTGGCTCACTCCTGGCTTCTAACAACTTCACATTGTTGGCCAAGAAGACCAGATCTGAGACAGGTCAGGCCATTTCGGAGCATCATAGTATGGCCCATCAGTCAGAGCACACTCCGGAGAGTCACAGACCTATTTGGGGGAAGGAGGTGCCATTGCGGGTGTGGGTTTGTGGTTTTGTCTCATGTTCTGAGAATAGTTAGAAAAGGCGGTTTGTTTGGTTTGGAGTGAACTGTTTCTAGTAAGCCGTTTGACAATGCAAGTGTTTCTATGTCTGTGTATCCCACTGTGTCCGTACTTGTAGACATTAGAAAAGAGAATGCATCAATGGATGTGTCCTGTCTCATAGAAAGCTTCCCAGCATTCATCCAGCACAATTTATGAATTGAATGCGGCTTGCCTTATTGATGGGCGATACCTGCTACCTTCCTAAGTTGCTGTTTTCTTCCTGAATTATGGCCAATCTCCAGAATAGGCTCATGGTTTTGTGTCCAAGATATGTACTACCTCCAAGCTCTGTGACATGGCCATGTACTGGATAGCTGAATGGAATGGCGAGCATCTCAGAAAACTCAGATATCAGTGTGACCAGTAAAGTCTCAGTGGAGAATCCCTGCTTTGGGCCATTTGCTTACCTATTGTTCTGTTGCCCTGAGAGTCAGGAAGGTCTTTGTCTCAGGCCAACCCTTTGTGAATCCTGAAGGAAAGATTTTTCAAATGGAAATGAATATGCTTTACCTTTGGCTCTTTCCTTAATTGATTTGGAAAGAGATGTGTGTGAATCAGCCTCTTGGCCCAGTGTGATTCTTTGACTTAGATTCTCAGTACCTGATGGATCTAAAGAAAGATCCCATGGGTGCATAAAATCCAAAATGGCATAAAGAGCAGTCATTGTTGATGAAGTATTTTGCCTTCCTCTGTAAGGTTCCTGAATTCCATCAAGTGAGAATAGGGATCTTTTGGGTCAAATGAGTTCTTCAAATCTATTCAGAGGCTATCCAATAGGTGCTTGAGTTTTCTCATCTTTCCAATTCACATAAAGAATCTGTACCCGACACTCAGTAGGACTCAAATTGGAGAAGCAGAGCAGTATTAACGGCAGGCCTATTTGATCACTCCTGGTACACAGGAAGGGTGTACAGGCCACTGGGAATTTAGGCAAATGAGGGGCAACAGAGCTTATTTTGGACACTGTCTTGGGCTACGCTAATGCTATCAAATGTCAATCCTATTGTTGACTTCATATTTGTTTTATCCTAAGCTCATATATTCATCCTCAACCCTGTTGAAAATATCTAATCCCATCACTCACTTTATTCTTTTTCTGATTTCCTAATGTCTCTATTGATATCTGCTTTCCTACATATTTTGCCCTGTGCATCATTGTGACTGACTCTTCACTTGTGTTGACGTTTACATTGACTCTCTAACCAAAACCCTATTGCTAAAGAACTTTTGTTCCAAATCCTATACTCACTTTTCTTCCTAAACTTACCGACTATCTTTCTAATCCAACTGACAATAACTTTTTGAATGGATGTTCTCTTCTACATTCAATGATCCAAGTACAGTTCAGGTTTCTATTCAACCGGGTGAGGGAGTAGATTCTGCAGTTTGGCAATTGGGGACAGCACATTCTGGCAACAAGATTAGCAAAGAGTTCTCAAGATTTCAACAGTGTTTCGTTAAGTGTACAGAAAAACAGGAAGTGACAAGTACATATTTTATTAACCTTTCATTCCCCACTTCTTTTTCTGGCTACTTTTAATCATAAAAGTGATCTTTGTGGGGTGTCACATTCTATGTCTGCTAGTGGGGTATTACCATAATTTTAATTTGTCCAATTTGAGCTTGGAGAAAAGAAATTACATGGTTGAGGAAACAGGGTTTTATAGTTAGTAATAATATGAGGATTATTATTGGACCGGCCAGGGTTGATAAAAACGTAATTAACCAGGGGGACTGTGTAAAAAAAGACTCAAACTACCCTTTCTGTGCCTCTCTCTCTCTCGTTGTTGCTCTTCAAGGCATCTTTTTAATTTACTCATAGATTTTTTTACAACTCCAGTATTGTCGACATAAAAACAACATTCTTCCCTCAATGAAGCACAAAGGCCCCCCTCTGTCATGAAAAGGAGGTCCAACCCTCGACTGTTCTGTAAAACAACTTCAGAGAGAGAGGTTAAAGATTCCTGCAAAGCTGTGATGGAGGTTTCTAAAATCTTTAAGTTTTGATCTATTGCTGCTTCTAATTGGGTCACTTGTTGTGTCCCATGGACCAGAGCAGTGGTTCTTGTGCCCAACCCTGCAGCAACTCCTATTCGTAATAGAATGGCTAAGGTGAGGGACATATGTTCCCAGCGGAACCGGGTTGTATGTCCCCCTCTTTGATCTTCAGATGAACCTGCGTCATGATAGAGCACTCTGGGAAACATCTGCACCATTTCACAATTAATCACATCTGTTGACCATTTCATGAAAACATAAACAATGTTTAAGTATATAGAATTATACTGTTGTAGGGACGGACAAGGCAAGGCACCTAAGATAGCACCAAAGACACGGAAACAGTCTTTTTTGGTTTCAACCAGATTCAGAGGGCATTGCTTCTGTTGTAATCAATTAATCCCCTGAAACCCAAGTTACGTAGTTTCAGAATTTTGTACCCAACACGTAAGGGAAGGGGCTCAGAAGTTCACAGTCTGCAGAAGTTCACAAAAAGCAGTTTTTGTTTCTGTTTTTTCCTCAGTTTGGGCAAGTTAACTTTTCAAGGACACCTGGGTGGGGGTGTCTTCCCTTTCTTTTTTTCCCCCTTCCAGCTGTTTCCATACAGCCCAGTTTGTAACTTCTTTATCTTAGAAATGTAGCCATCTCTGTGAAGCCCCAGCTCAAGGCCAGAGGCCTTTTTTTCAAATATTTTGTGAAAAACTAGTAAGGGTGTGTCTAGATCAGGAGTGCTTAATTTTTTAGCCAGTTGCCAAGGAGACCAGGGCAACACAAAAATAGGAAGTTTATCTACAGTGAACTCTTTTATCGGGATTCTTTTGCTGAAAGTCCTAAATCAGCCATGGTGAAGACTTCTGGAGAAGGTCAGTTAAGACTTTTCTGTGGGCCTGGTACAGAGGGGGACAATTTGGAAGGCAGGGATAAGAGCAGCTCTGTGGATCTGAGAATGAGGAAGGAGAGATGTAAAAGAATATTGGGAGAGGGCTTTGGGATCTTAATAGCAACAAAAACTTGAGCAGTAGAACAGATAGAACAGAGGGGGAGACGGGAGTGAGATTCCAAAAAGCCTGTGAGGGACTTTAAATTCTTAGTAACCTGTTTTTAGTGATGACAAAGCAACATTAAAGGCCATTTTCATTACATCTTGTATTAGGGTCTGAGGATTCTTCTCAGCGGGTTTGAGCTTTGCATTAGGTGGTAAGAGGACTGGGTGGGACCCGGTGCGGGCACTGACAGGAGAGGAGAGGACTGAGTGAATGGAGTGGTACCTCAGTACCTGCAACCTCAGCAAGGGAGCAATGGTCTGAGAACCAGTCGAGATTTGGGTTTTTGATCTAGATATTGGAGGGGAGAAATCAAGTTGCTGAGGTGGGAGTGACAGCAGAGAGTCTGGAGCACAAGGCTGAGGGTGAGCATCTATTGGAGAAGCATAGTTCAGGATGTGAGCAAAGGAGAGAGAAGGCCTCCACATAGCGGAATCTCCATTCACCCTTTTGAGCACTTGCAGAAGTTAAAAAGGTCACACAGAATTTGAGGATCTAGAGACCCCTCTGGGGGCCATCGGTTTTGGTTATCTAATTCGTAATATGGCCAATGCTGTGTACAGAATTTGATGAGGAGTTTGGGTTCCATCTGACAGTCCCTGTATGCTCACATCCCCATGACTTACAATAGAAGTCTGCTCTCCCCCCCCCACAGCCGTGACTGTTTGTGGCTTTGATAGTCTGCCGGGCAAACATAGTAATCTAGGCTAGCCAACCTGCATCTGGTTCACGTGTCCCTACATCTATAATGTTTGTTTCCATTATCTATGGTACGGAAGGGATTTAATGGAATTTTAGTGGGATCCTGTTAATCAGGGATATCCCAATAGGAAAGACCTATAGCCAGCTGACAAATGACTGGGTGGAGAGATGGCCACCAGGTTCGTAAGGGGGCTGTATTCGAGATAGGCCATACTTCGTGTCCAGTAGGATTTGTGATCAGCCATCGCAGCTTAAGGGGCTGATTAGGGTTAAGACTACTGGTCGTCAAGGGGAGAATAAATATCTTCCAGGATCTTCTTTACAACCATTTGCAATGTTTCTTTTTTCTTCTTTTTTATTTCTTTTTTTTTTTGTGTGTGGGGAAGGCTTCAATACATCCTGAAAATGTATGTTCAAAGACTAGGAGTTATTTAAGTTCATACCTTACTGGCTTAATTTCAGTAAAGTCCACTTCCCAGAATTGTCCTCGTCTGGTTCCTCATAGGTGCTTTCCTGCAGGAAGCTTGGAAGTGTAAGCTTTAACCAATTAATGGACCTGACAGGCTTTTGTTACCCATTCAGTTATTTCCTTTTGCTGTGAGTAGGTTAGTGGAAAACTGTGTTCTTGATCTTTCACGAATGAATGCAGTTTCTTTGAACAAAGGTGAATGAGTTGATGAACATTTGCTACTGACATAGTTAGAGCCATGATTATAGGAGTAGTTACTGAAGAATTAAAAAATTCCACTTGAGGGCCTTCAGGGTTAAAAGTTATTTTGGCCCAGAGCTTGGTGAGCAGAACTCTGCCCATCAATGGGGCCAGGCATTCTGGGATTACTAGGAAGGAGTGATGGATTTTTCCTTTTCCCTGGTCCATGGTCCTCGTAGTTGTCAAAGCCCGATATTTACTTCTGTTAGACTCTTGAATTAGAGACCTTTTATTCGGTAGAGGGCCCAATGGGCCTTACGGGCTGAGTATATTCACCCTGCATCTACTTCAAAGTTTATTGTGTTCCCCTCCACTTCAAAAGTTACCTTGAGGTCAGGGAGAGGATCTGAGCCCGGACTTTCTTAGTATTCCTCCAGAGTCAGAATATCTGGCTGGCATGGCTGTCTCTTTCTAGGGCACTCTTTGGCCCAGTGTCCTTTTTCTTTAGAGTAGGCACATTGATCTGAGGCCAGGGGTGGCCTCTAGTGTGTGCCCAGGTATCCCTTCCTGTCTCTCTGTTTCTTAATTTCTGGCCTATTTGTTGTTGTGACCAGGACCTTAGTCAATGCCTTAGTCTGTCTTTTGTTTCTTTTATCCTCACTCAGCTCCCTTCTCTTCCTCAGTTTCTCTCTTAAAGTATACCTTCTCAGGTTCTCTGAATAAATCCCTCAAAGTCATATCTTGTAATCCATCTAAGCATTGTAACTTTCTTTTAATATCCAGGGCAGCTTTCCCAATAAAGGCCATTGTGACAGATGCCTTTTGATCCTCTGCCTGAGGATCGAAAGGAGTATGTCTCTTATATGCCTACATAATTATCTCTAAGAACATAGAGGGAGATTCATCAGGCCCTTAAATAATCTCTCTTACCTTGGCCAAATTAGTTGGTCACCTAGCGGCCACTAAGATACCCACTATTAGAGCCCGGCGATAAGTGGACAGATGCTCCCTACCTTCAAAGGTGTTGGGGTCCCAGTTGGGTCGTTTCAAGAGAAAGCCGGCTTTGAATATATTGGGAAGTTTTGTCGGTCACGCATTTGGTCCGAGGATACTTTTTTCTAGCATCCAGGATGATTCTCTTTTGTTCCTCTGTCATGAAGAGAGTCCCTAGGAGTTGTTGGCAGTCATCTCAAGTAGGTTGGTGTGAAAACATCAATGACTTCACCAGACCTGAGAGCCAGGTTGGGTCCTCGGTAAAAGGGGGATTGTTATTTTTCCATTTATATAGGTCTGAAGAGGAGAAGGCCAATACTGGTAGGCTTGCATTTTTTCCCTATGGCCATCGTCAATCATTGGTCCTTAGGGATGGAGGGAAGCAACACGGAAGTTCCAGGGTTTTCAATCATTTGCCACCGGCGAGTTCCTTTAGCAACTCCAGCTTCCTCCAGGGGAGGAGGGGCTGTGTGTGACGCAGGGGAGTTATCTGGAGGGCCCTGGGCTGGCTTAGCGTTCTCCAATTGCGGAGAGGCTGAGTCAGCAGCTGGAGAATCACTTAGAGGGTGTTGGGGGTTGTGGGACAAGGGTAGAAGATAAGGAGGGGGATGAGAGTCCAGTAGAGTCAAATCTTGTGACTCAGGGAGAACAGAGGGTGGAGGAGGAGGAGGAGCAGAGGGGTTGAGAGATCGTGGGGGAAGGAGTAGGAAAGGGGACACAGCAAGGAAAGGCTTCACCCACGGAGGAGGAGATTTGCAGAGGTCCTGCCAAGTTAAGGTATATTCCTGTTTATCAGTATGGCTATGTGGCCCTGGCTGTAAGACAATATCTCTGTCTTTTTAAATTAGTGGGAAGTAGAAAGATTCTTCTAGGGGCCATCCGAATCCAAAGGTGGGCCATTCTGTGGCACACAGAGTCTGCCAGGTCCAGCGTTTTACTAAAAAAGAAACATTCTGAGCCCTTAAGCGGACTTTGGTCCATAGATCAAGGGTCAGGGACAGAGGCAATGAAGTGATCTGTCCCATAATGAAAGATACACAAACAGTAAAAGCAACGACACAGGACACAGACAAGAGAAAACAATAAAGACAGGCAATGGACGTCCAACACTGAGACCAAGACTGAGCAGGTGGCAAAACCCGATGGGCTGGCAATACCGAATCTGAAACAAAGTATCACTGAGTCGAGGAGACTATTATTCCTTGATTCCCGAGTCCTCTGTGGCGTCCCCCAGGGACTTGGCTTGTGGCTCTGTGACACGTCTGCCAGCCACCATCAAAGAGAGCTCACACACTTCATCGACAGCCATTTTGCCAAGCCCTAACCTGAAACCTGAAACCAGAAAGAGGTGCCTTACTTACCCTGAGAGTAGCCCATTGGGGTCTCTCGTTCACCACTGCTGGATTTCGGTGGAACCTCCATATATAAATATCGGAAGAGCATTGGGGGAAGAGACCACCAAGAGACTCTCTCATGCAAAAACAAAGGGTTTATTGGGGGTCCAGCATGCTGGGGCTCAGAGCTCATTTGAATAGAGCAGAGAACCCTGAGAACAGCTTAAGCAGAGCTTATATACTTTCCTTGAAGAGGGCAGGGAGGAAAGTTTATTGATGGGCCTGGGCGGGTGAGCAGTTTGCGTGCAACTGGGTGAGGGAGTACATTCTGAAGTTTGGCAGTTGGGGACAGCACATTCTGGGAAAAAGATTAGAAATCACTTCTCAAGATTTCAACAGTGTTTCATTAAGCATACAGTAAAACAGGAAGTGACAAGAATCTGTTTTATTAACATTTCACTACCGACTATACTTTGCCAGATTTCCTAAAGTCTCTATTGATATCTGCATTCCTACATATTTTCCCCAGTTCATCATTGTGATTAATTCTTCACATGTGCTGACATTTACATTCACTCAATACCCGAAACCCTATAGCTAAAGAACTTTTGGTCCAAATCCTATACTCACTCTCCTTTATAAACATACCGACTATCTTCCTAATACTACTGACTATCCATTTTGACTGGAAGTTCTCTTTGAAAATCAATCATCCAAGTTACAAGGTCCTATGCTTAATACCCAATCAAAAGCCCAATGCCCTTCTGGGCTTCAAATCTTACCTAGATTTTTGTTTTCAGATTCATATATTTTACCTATATATTCTTGAAAATATCGCAGGTTCCCAATACCATTATTCATCCAGCAGAATGATTTCTATTCCAAATCAAACCTGTTATTAACCCTAACCATACACTGTTCCCTCAATCTAACTTTAGAGAAGAGCAAGGACAGAGTTGGTCTTAAAATACAGGAATTTAGGGGATCTTCCAACTGCTGAGAAACTCAAAGGTCTATGCGCAAATGATCCCTAGAGAAGTTGTAGACACCTATGAAGGAACTGAGAGAGCAAAAGTCATCTTTCATTGCAAACAACCTGGTCAGCATGAAGGGATGTGTCTGAATCAGCCTCTCTCTTCTTTATGTAGAGAAGAAGGACCAAACGAGGCCTCTGTGGAGAGCTGTTCCTGGTTACCAATGTTTGATATACCATTCTAACTTGTGAAAGTGTCAAAGGAATTAGGGACAGCCTCCATTTCATGGGACCTGTGGAAGCAAATGTTAGGACAACGTGCTTGCCAAGGCATTGACCTCATTCAGTTCCTGAAGGAAGTGACCTCACCTCACATTCTTGGTGATGGAACTCTCTGAACTTGGGATACAGGCATCCAGGCACACAAACCTAGTCCCAGGCCCAGTCCCAGTGGTCTCACTTCTTTTGATTTACCAAAGACAGAGTCAGTCTTTCTTGGTATCTACTGATGTGAGGATGGCCAAATGCCAGGAAAGCTCTGAAGAGTGGCCTTTCCTGAGTAAGCAGGAAGTGGCTCACCGTTGTCTCCTGACAACTTCACAGAGTTGGCCAAAGAAACCAGATCTGAGACAGAACAGGCCATTTGATGGGAACATAGTACGGCCCACCAGTCAGAGGTCACACCCGATAGTCAGAGACCTACTTTGGGAAAGGAGGTGAATTTGTGGGTGTGAGTGTGTGTTTGTGATTTTGTCTCATGTTCTGAGAATAGGTAGGAAAGGCAGTTTGTTTGGTTTGGAGTGGACGATTTCTAACAAGTGATTTGACAAGGCGAGTGTTTTTATGTCTGTGTATCCCACTGTGTCCATGGTTGTAGACATTAGAAAAGAGAATGCAATGCATCAAAGGATGTGTCCAGGCTAGTAGAAAGCTTACCAGAATTCTTTCTGCCCAATGTATGAAAGGAATGCGGCTTGCCTTATGGATGGGTAACACCTGCTATCTTCCTAAGTTCCTGTTTTCTTCCTGAATTCTGGCCACTCTCCAGAATAGGCTCATGATTTTGTGACCAAGTTATGTACCACCTCCAAGCTCTGTGACATGGCCATGTACTGGATAGCTGAAGGGAATGGCGAGCGTCTCAGAAAATTCAGATATCAGTGTGACCAGGAAAGTCTCAGTGGAGAAACACTGCTTTGGGCCGTTTGCTAACCTAATGTTCTGTTGCCCTGAATGTCAGGAAGGTCTTTGCCTCATGCCACCCCTTTGTGAAGCCTGAAGAAAACAGTTTTCAAATGGAAATGAATATGGATCACCTGTGGCTCTTTGCTTAATTGCTTTGAAAAGGGATGTGTCTGAATCAGCCTCTTGGCCCTGTGTGAGGTTGTGGCTTAGATACTCAGCACGTGGTGGATGTAAAGAGAGATCCCATGTGTGCATCCAAAACCAAAATGGCCAAAATGCAGTCCTTGTGGATGAAGTCTCTCCCCTTCCTCTTTAAAGTTCTTGAACTCCATCAAGTGAGAATAGGGATCCTTTGGGTCAAATGGGTTCTTCAAAGACCTGCAGAG
This sequence comes from Callospermophilus lateralis, assembly GCF_048772815.1. Lineage (NCBI taxonomy): Eukaryota > Metazoa > Chordata > Mammalia > Rodentia > Sciuridae > Callospermophilus > Callospermophilus lateralis. The sequence goes on from NW_027515635.1 coordinate 292,818, forward strand.
GAGCTTGTGTTTTCTCATGACTGCAAATCACATAAAAATATATACCTGACACTCAGTTTTCCACAAATTGGAGAAGCATAGAAGTATTAACGTCTAGCATATTTGATCACTCCTGTTTCACATGAAGGGTGTCCAGACCACCCTGAATTTACGCCAATGAGGGGCAAGGGAGTTATTTTGGACACTCTCTTGGACTCCGCCACTCATGGAAACCTTCAGCCAGAGGTTGTGATTAGTGTCTATATGGAAGAAGATGAGGGCCATATGGGAGGGTTTTGGTTTTAATTTTGGTCATTTGTGTCCGGTTGGAAGACATGACTGGGACCACCTGGGCTTGAACTCTGGTGTGATTCCCCTTAGAGACTGAATTCAGAGAAGCATTGCCATGAATTTTGTTGGGATTTTAGGAGTCCACCCATGAGAATCACCCTTGGAAACTGAGATCTAGGCCCAGGGTGGCTTTCCACAGAGCCCTGGGTATCTCAGCCAGAAGATCACATGATTTAATTCTGAAAGACTTGTCAGCCATTGTTGAGAGTCACAACACCCATGGACGTCACATTGTAGACCTCAATAGGCCTGGCTTCATGTGACATTTTGGCCACTCTTTGGGAAGCCTTGCCTGTGAGAGTTCTACAGAGCATTCATTGAAATGAGCTTCCTCACCATTTAAAGGTTCCTGAATGAATTGAAACCCACAGTGCCTGCAACGTCATCCTTGAAAAATGCCTAGATAAATACCATGAAATTTTTGAAATTCCCATGACCAGGTGGCACTGGAGAAACTTTGGATGTCCTGTTGCTGATCGTAAATATGCAAGACAGTGCCTTGATTGAGTGGGTTTCATGAAAATGGTGTAGAACAGAGATGCCAATATGTTGGAACCTGCTGAGTAGTGGGCCTAGAGCAGTGGTAGGCAGGTGTGTGATAAAAAATTTGTGGTGGGGCCATGTGGATCTGCCATTGGATCCCAAATGGCTTGTGACTTACATGGTGAAGCCAGCAAACCCTTCCATGTAAAGGCTTCTGGTTATATGGAGATGTTTCCGGGCAATGTTTAGAATCAGGTTACTATGGACATGGGGCCAAGCTATTTGGGATAGAAACCTGGTTGGTGCATTCTCCTGCAGACCCTGACCAACCACACATGAAAGAATTGCCTCCAGAACTGTGTCCCAGTTGAACTTCTTTTATTTCATGAAGCAAATGCCAAAGTCCCAGTGCAGCAGCAAGAAACACCACGAAAAGTGGAGGATGACCAAATGGCTTCCCAGTCCACATGGGAATACCCTTAGCCCCCAGTGGCCACAGTTTACTTACAAAGAGAGAATTCAGCACTGCTGCCTCATGTTCATTGGAAAATAAGAAACCATGTCCTCCAGGTCACATAGATGCAGACACAGCATTGATAGTCTCACTAAAAAGAAGCTAAAGCTCCTGACAACAACATATATTTCAAGTGCCCAAACTCAGAGGCAGTTTCTCAAGAAGTATTTAGGCCAGCAGAGCTCCATGTTTATGGAGTGTTTACCCTGTCCCATACTAGGGAAACTCCTCTACCACTTCCAAGGTTGTAAACTCCTGAGCATATTATTCACAGATTTTATTACTCTTCTCCTCTAATTGTGTCTTACTTTGGGCGAAAAAAATATCAAGGAATTGTTCTGGATGAGAGTGGGAAGATTTTGTTTAGCACATATTTGCATACACATTGGATTCATTTTTCTATTTTACATTTGAAATACTGAATCCCTGACACTAACACATGCTCTGCTAGATTCTGAATACTAATCCTAATATGATGGAGAAAAATAACGGAAACAGAATAGAAATACAAGCAGTTCAGAGGAGGCATGTTGTATACTTGGACTTGCCTTTTGCATTATATAGGGTAGGAGTTATAAATCTAGTCAATTTTTTGTTGAAATAGTTTTCCATGTGCTTTTAAAGTTAACAAATATGTGAATTCCTGTCTCCCTTTCTCTGTATTCTATTCAGCACATGTATTTTTATATGCACATATAGAATCCTACCTGGTATCACACGTACATTCTTGTGAGTTACATGACTTGGCAGATACAAAGTGTGAGAAGAGATCACTCCTCTTAAACGCTGTTTGACCTGAAAATTCAACCTATGGGTGAGCTTCCTAGTTGAAAAAAGTTATACATAAATCCATATCCAGTAAAATGAATATTTTTGGATCTGTGGATGATACATATTTCACGGTGTAATTCGATTGGCATATATATTGCTAATTTTTAAAATCTGTGTGTGGATATATATATATATATATATATATATATATATATATATATATTCTCTCCAGATATTTCAAAATATTTAATATATGTGTCTTATTATACACTCCCTAAATTCATTCATGATTATGTATATGGATTTATAATCAACTTTTCACAAGATTATTCTCAGAAATATTCATTCACCTGATATACGTATTTTTTTCCTAGTATTGAAAACTAACTTCAGTGAATGGTGCATATAAATCCTAATATTTCTACAGTAACTGATCCATTTTCACATCAATGCAAGTAGATTCCTATGGGACATGATAAGTATTTTGAAGTTCATTTTTATTCAAAACTAGTACATTACTATTTCTTCAGTTTATGCACATTATTGGATATATATTTCATCCACAAGTTCACAAATTTATAGGCATTTATTTCACTTTCATTCACTTTCTGCTTCAGAAAACACGTGTTCCGCCATGTTTCAAACTGGTCTTTTCATGAGACTTCTTTCCAAACACATTATTTTTGATTTCCATAATCACTTTTGAAGCAAAACTCACACACTCTTCATGATAAACCATAACCCTAGGATTACAATTAGACGTATAACTAGGTGTTATGAATGATTATATATCAATATATGATTTCTTATGTATTTTCAGATATCAATTCAATACATTATTTAAAGTGGAACCAGTTATATTATTTATTAACTGTATGGTCTATTCATGCATTATCTCTATATTCATAGTCACAGGGTACACCTATTTTTACCCTCAATACTAATTTATACGTTTTCAAAATATTCCTCAAAAAATGGTGGAAGAAATACTCATGTCACCTGATCTATATATACATTTTATCACAGTAATATTCTGGACAAAAAAATCAAAGGTCACCCTTAAGGTTGTACCAAAGCCTAAATGGAAAGTGAGCATGGATTACTAAAACCTTCCATGTCCAGGTGGCCTAATGCTCTCAAATGTCAATCTTATTGGTGACTACATTTTTGTTTCTTCCTAAGATTATATATTCAACCTCAAGCCTGTTGAAAATGTCTAATCCTATCACTCACTTTATACTTTGCCTGATTTAGTAATGTCTCTATTTATATCTATTTTCCTACATATTTTCCCCTGTTCATCATTGTGACTGACTCTTCACTTGTGCTGACATTTACATTCACTGTCTACCTGAAACCCTATTGCTTAAGAACTTTTGGTCTAAATCCTATTCTCACTCTTCTTTGTAAACCTACTGACTATCTTTCTAATCCTACCGACAATCCCTTTTTGAGTGGGTGTTCTATTCGACATTCAATCATCCAAGGTACAAGCTCCTATGCCATTGTATATAGATTTATCTGAGACATTTTTGCAGAAAATAATTCAAAGCTAAGTGTACCAATTAAGGGCCCAATGCCCTTCTGGACTTCATATCTTCCCTAGATTTCTGTTTTTATACTTATATTTCACCTATATATTCTTGTAAATATCATAGTTTCCCAATACCATTATTCGTCATGCAGAAGGATTCCTAACCCCAAATTGAACATGTTACTAACCCAAACCATACACTGTTCTCTCAATCGAACTTTACAGAACAGCAGGGACAGGGTTGCTCTTAAAATACAGGAATGTAGGGCATGTTCCACCTGTTGAGAACATCAAAGGTCCATGCAGAAATGATCCCTTGAGAAGATGTAGGCAGCTACGAAAGACCTGAGAGAGAAAAGTCATCTTCTATGGCAAACAACCTTGTCAGCATGAAGGGATGTGTATGAATCAGCCTCTCTCTTCTTAATGTAGAGAAGATGGACCAAACCAGTCCTAGGTGGAGAGCTGTTCCCGGGTGCCCATGGTTTATATACCATTCTAACTTGTGAAAGTGTCACAGGAAGTAGGGGCAGCCTCCATCTCATGGGACTCTTGAAAGCAACTGTTAGGACAAAGTGGTTGTCAAGGCAATGACCTCATTCAGTTCCTGAAGAAGTGATCTACCTCACTTCCTTGGTGATGGAACTCTCTTAACTTGGGATCCAGGAAGCCAGGCACCCGGAGCCAGTCCAGTCCCAGACCCAGTAGGCTCACTTGTTTGAATTTACCAAGGAGAGTGTCAGTCTTTCTTGGTACCAACATATGTGAGGATGGCCAAATACCAGGAGAGCTCTGAATAGGGGCCTTTCCTGAGAAAGTAGGTAGTGGTTCACCGCAGGCTCCTGACAACTTCACAGAGTTGGCCAAGGAGACCAGATCTGAGATAGGACAGGCCATTTTGGGGGAACATAGTATGGCCCACCACTCAGAGGAAACTCCGGATAGTCACAGAGTTACATGGGGGAAGGAGGTGTCTTTGTGGGGTGGGTGTGATTTTGTGGTTTTGTCTCATGATCTGAGAATAGGTAGGAAAGACGGTTTGTTTGATTTGGAGTGGTCTTCTTCTAGTAAGTCGTTGGACAAGGCAAGTGTTTCTATTTCTGTGTATCCCACTGTTTCCGTGGTTGTAGACATTAGAAAATAGAATGCAACAATTCATATGTCCTGTATAGTAGAAAGATTCCCGGCATTCATCCTGCCCAATTTATGAATGGACTGCAGCTTGCCTTATCCATGGGCAACACCTGCTACCTTCCTAAGTTCCTGTTTCTTCCAGAATTCTCACCACTCTCCAGAATAGTCTCATGGTTTTGTGTCCAAAATATGTACCACCTCCAAGCTCTGTGACATTGCCATGTCCTGGATAGCTGAAGGGAATGGCGAGCATCTCAGAAAACTCAGATATCAGTGTGACCAAGAAAGTCTCAGTGGAGAAACCATGCTTTCGGCCTTTTGCTTATCAATTGTTCTGTTTCCCTGAATGTCAGGAAGGTCTTTGCCTCAGGCCACCCCTTTGTGAAGCCTGAAGAAAACAGTTTTCAAATGGAAATGAATAGGCATCACCTGTGGCTCTTTGCTTAATTGCTTTGGAAAGGGATGTGTCTGAATCAGCCTCTTGGCCCTGTGTGAGGTTGTGGCTTAGATTCTCAGCACCTGATGGATGTAAAGAGAGATCCCATGTGTGCATCCAAAACCAAAATGGCCAAAAGAGCAATTATTGTGAATGAAGTCTCTCGCATTCATTTGTAAGGTTCCTGACCGCCATCAAGTGAGAATACGGATCCTTTGGTTCAAATGAGTTATGCACAGCCCTGCAGAGGCTAACCCATAGGTTTTTGGGTTTTCTCATGGCTCCAAATCATATAAAGAATCTATACCTGACAGTCAGTAGGCCTCAAATTGGAGATGCAGAGCAGTATTAACAGCTGGCCTATCTGATCACTCCTGGTTCACCGGATGGGTGTCCAGGCCACCTTGACTTTAGGCAAATGAGGGGCAAGGGAGCTTATTTTTGACACTGTCTTGGGCTGCACCCCTCATGAAAAACTCCAGCCAGAGGTTATGATAAGTGTCTATATGGAAGAAGATGAGGGCCATGTGGGAGTGTTTGGTTTTAATTGTGGTCATTTGTTTGGCGGTTGGAAGAGATAACTGGATCCACCTGGGCTTGAATTCTGGCATGATTCCTCTTAGAGACTGAGTTCTGGAATTTACCTCAAAGAAGTATTGCCATGAAATGTGTTGGGATTTTAGGAGGCCACGCATGAGATGCGCCCTTGAAAACTGAGATCGAGGGCCAGGGTGTCTTTCCACAGTGCAGTGAGAATCTCAGCCAGGATATCACATGATTTTATTTTGAAAGACTTGGCAGCCATAATTGAGAGTCTAAACACAAATGGAACTCATATTGTAGACCTCAATGATCCTGGCTTCATGTGACCTTTTGGCCACTTTTTGGGAAGCCTTGCCTGTGAGATTTCTCCAGAGATTTCATTTAAATGAGCTTCCTCACCACATAATGGTTCCTGCATTAATTGAAACGCACAGTGACTCCAACTTCATCCTTCAAAAATGGTTAAATAAATACTATCAAATTTCTGAAATTCCCATTACCAGGTGGCACTGGAGAACCTTTGGATATCCTGTTGCTGAACATGAGTGAAATAATTCCCCACGCAATGACACTTCACCGGGAGAATTCCAAATTTATTGCTAAAAGCTGTGTGCTTATATAGAACTAAGGGGGAGATGGTATGGCTTACATAAATGGCAGCAACCCGTTTATTGACAAGTTCTTTCAAATATCAGCTCCAGAGCCCAGGAATTAGTTCTCATTGGGGCTAAGGTTCCCCACAAGCGAGATTTGAAATTGGCGCTGGCGGGAGAGTTCACAAGGGCGGGAACTTTTTGCGCCACTGCAGAAATGAAGAAGGTAGGAAGAAGAAGTCCTTAGGCGCCATGTTGGGGTTTTTCTCTGGGGTATGGCTGCCATTTATTCTTTTCCCAACATTCCACCCTTTTTGTTTTCTTAGGAAGTGGGGTGTCGTTTGTCAGATCTGGCTGCTTCCTGCTGTGTGGGGGTGGTGTGGGGCCTAGAAAGAGAAGTGGAGGAATGCTCAGGGGGCAGGTATGGGGATATCATGGCAGCCAGAGATAAAACCCAGTGGCTATAGACAGCTATTTTCATAGGGGTGAAGTCAATGAATGTTCCCTGAAGCCAAAGATGTCGATGGCATGGAACCAGTCCTGGATGGAAGAGATTGTTGGTATCAGCCACTGGTCCTGTAACAGAGACTCAAGGAAATACTGGAAGCGTTGCCTGGACATGGTGTCGCCAGCACCTGAAGAAGATCAGAGCGAATAAAAACAGAATGAAGATAAAAATTAAAGCAAATGTCAATTTTTGGCAGAAGTTCCATGTGGGGGGACTGACATAGAAGAGGCCAAGAACCATGAGAAAGCTTAGAAGGTGGTAAAGACTATGAATCCAGGATGGCAGATTAAGAGGTTCTCCGAGCTCGTTGTCTCCCGCTGTCTAATACCCGTTGCAT